>NC_081343.1:63272195-63412586 GCF_029784015.1 Lycium ferocissimum
GGTTTTAAAAAATAGGGTTTGGGTTTTAAAAAGTAAACGTAAAAATTGGGGGGGGTTGGGCTTGTGTTTGGACAAAAATTTGGGGATGAAAGAAAAAATTGGATTTTTATTTTTTGAAAAAAAGGCCGGTTTTAAATTTAAATTTATCCACTAAGTATGCTAAAATACCCCCTTAATATAAAAAATATGTATTTTTAGTATTTAGATGAAAATAAAATGACGCTGTAATATCCGGGCAATAATATGTTTAAAAATTCGGTAGGTAAATACTATTATTAAATTACGTGAAGATAAATGCAAAGGGGTGCGCATGTCTTTAAAATGTCATAATGGTAAAGACAATAATAATAATAATAATAGTAGTAGTAGTAGTAGTAGCGGTAATGACGGTGCGTAGTGACTACAACAAGATAACGAAAGCATCGTATTAATAAAATAAAAAAAAATATAAATAATCATTTCTTAAATGCCAAAATTACTATAAACGTAAATAAATATTTAGGGAAGGCGGGACAAAATTGGGTGTGTCAAGACTATAACACCCTTTTATTCATAAAAGTATTGGTGTTTTAAATTTTTTTTTGTACACAAGTGCGGATAAATTCACTAGTATCATGATAATTTGAAACTTATTTTAATTTATAAGATCAATAACCCAACGACCGTTATGCCACAGGATGCTAAAATCAAGTACACGTTTTCCACCACACTTTTAATCAGATGAAAAACATGGAGCAGAAACTGGTGAATATGAATTATTTGATGGAGCATAAGCAACAGGGAAGACCACAATAAAGTTTGAATTTCTTGATACCCTTCTATTTAGGGGACATCTGGACCAACGACTACAACAGGTTAAGCACCGCCCAAAGCAGACGCCACAACTAGCGGATGTGATAGTATTTCAAATAGGCTATACTATATCTTATTGAATTTTCACAAAGCAAATCGAATGGTTCTTTCGTTCATCACATAATTTGAAAAATAATAAAAAGGAATCCAGCAAAATGACAAGCGCCGACAGAGTTTTAAGTCAAATTGTTCAGTGGTGCATTCAACGGGAATAAAGGAATAACACCCCTGTAGGATTAATATACAACTTATTTCTTCAGTACTCCTGTTTAACATAAATTACTTGTGGTCTCAGCACTAATTGGCCAAGGCAAACTTCTCTTATGCCATCTTTAATTAACTTGTTAAGCCTTATAATTCATGCCTTTGAAAAATTTTAGGTTTCCCACATCGGCTATGGATGGGATATTTGGTCTCCTTATATGATTTTGAATATTATAAGTTAATTTTAGAGTCGAATTAGATCCAAAATTTATTTTCTTGTCATGCTATCAAGTGGGTGTTAGATTCTCCACATCGGCTATGGATCGTATATTTGTCTCCTTATATAACTTTGAACAATGTTCATATCATAAATTATCTTTGAGATTGAGTTAAATCGAAGGTCTATTTTTCTTTCTCATAATTATTGGCATCTCGAGGACCCCATGATAAGCATAAAGGAGTGTTTTGGAAAAGCAAACACAACTCGTATCAAATACGTACGTGGCACTTTTAACCATCACATATCATATGGAATAGAGTGACCTCTAATGGAAAGCAATAGATACGTACTTCACATATTCAAGTACTCTTTCATGCAGTTCTACACGCAAAGTAAGGTTGAATTATAAACTCTTAATTCATTACTATATTCTTTATCGGTGGTAGATATCTTTGCGAATCTGACTTGATGGATGAATGGACTATATGAGTGTGGAGCGGTGCGGCTTTCTATGAAATTGTGGCGACATTTCAGAAAGACTCATGAATACTAGACACGCGCATGGCCTCTTAGCGCAAAACCGCAATAACGACAAAGATTGTGCGAGTATAATGTGATAAAATAAGACGCTGGGCTTACAAAAGAATTCTTGGTTCATAGAAGTTCTAAACTTCACCAATTATTTTGTAAGTTTAATCTTATTTTATCTAGTTTTGGTTCATAGTCTACGCGACACCAGATTCGATGCATTGTATTCATACGTGAAAACCCAGCAAAATGTTGTTCTCCTTCTATTCCTTTTGAGATATGTGGGGTATTGATGAAAAAATGTGTGTAATGTCTCAGAAGGAAGTGTCCAAATTCATTCTTTCCAAAATAATGTTCATTCTCATAATATTTAGTTTATCCTAATTATATCATCCAAATATGGGTCTGATTATTTATTCAATTATGACCAATACCTTAATTAACCACTATACTAAGGTTTAAAGTAAAAACCGTTATCAGCTTTATTGTTGGTCAATCCTCATTCATCTTCCTCCATTAGTGCAATTGAATGCCTATACCATTATGGTGAAAAAGTTACTTGCTATGAGATATGAGATGGCAGTACATGTTTCTTGGACTATTAAATTAGCTATCAATATTGCATGAATCAGTCTCTATATATATTCTTAAGTTCTTCTCTTTGTGATATAGAAAAAGTGAGAATACATCAACATATCTTCTTACTCCTATTTTTCTTTTGCTGGGTTTTATAATATTACTTTAATCTTTGTTAGATTCTGACTCCTAATTTTGTACTAGAAACAGTGTTTTAAAAGGCGCGGGCGTAAGGCGAGGCGTTTTACATATGCCTCGCCCAGGCGTAAGCCCCGAGGCACGGGGCGTAAGCCCCATGGATACTTAATTTTTAATATTTTCTAAATTAATAAAATAAAAATATAAGTAAAAAATATATTAAAATTATATAAATCAAATTGAATTAGTATAAAAATGAATATATTTATTATTAACATGCTAACGTATGCATGAACTATGAACTAAAAAAAAAATAAAATGCATTACATTATGATCAAATTTGTGACAAAAAAAGTTCCTAATAATTCAAAGATAAAATTGACAATAATATACGCTCCAAAAGAATACAAATTAATGCTCCAAATAGCTAGGCCTTATCCTAAAAACTGAAGCTTAAGAAAACTAGAAAAATAAAGCATAAAGAAGGAAAATGCAAACATGGAAGATAGTAAGAATTACATTTGCCCATACAAGATAAATGATTAGAAAAAACTTACGCCCCGCCCGTACGATATTTAACTTTTTTTAAAAAAAAATATTCAATTTTGTGCGTTTTTGGCTTACGCTCGCTCTGGGCCTAGGCCCGAAGGTTGGGGCTCGCCCCAAAAACGCCTTTTAAAACACTGACTAGAAGACTTGTTGAATCCTGGGGATACACCCATACTGGGTGAAATATCCTTAAGGACAGCGTCTTAATTGACATGGCTCAAGCTTTCAAGATTTTCTATACAAGGGTTCGTGATCTAGTATTTTCCGACAGCGTTCGTGATGGAGTATTTTCCGATAACGTTCGTGATGGAGTATTTTCCGTAAGATTTCCAACACTTTCTACATATACTAGATGATGCAAGCCCAAAGACAAAAATAGCATCACACTTTTTTTTTAGTCTGTCTAAACAAGAATGATATATTTTTATGTTTAGAAATCATTTAACTTGAAACTTCCCCTTTTACCTTTAATGAAATGATTTAAATCCACACAAATATCTATGACTTGTTTTAGACCACAAGTTTCAAAGATCTTTCATTTCTTTTTTAAACTTCTTGCCTAATCAAATTATATCACATAAATTAGGACAGAGAGAATACATTTTAGTAATATTTTTTTTATTATAGAAAGTATTATAATTCAATTAATTGAAAATATCAATAAATTAGTTTACTTAGTCCGCTTCTCCCATTTTTGACTTTCCTGATTTGGTTCTCCAATTGAAAGATTTGAAATACACCTTCTCCTACCGAGTTTCATGTCATCATCTCTTTCTACTCAACAACACTGAAAAGCGCTTTCATGTGTTAGCATCTGTTGTAGTCTTAAATTTTTAAGTATAGACCAACTTCATCATTTTAAGAAAATATGTGTATACGTTTTTGACCGTTTATATTTCGTCTTCTTGATGTTATTCCTCATTATTTGTGTGAGACGTATGTGTCTAAAATTAGTGCATTTTTATCCTTACACAAAGGTATAAGTTTTAAATCTTTTGGTTTTATGACTTCTTTAGCGGTTTTTGTGTTCAATTTAAATCATTATTTCTTTTTTCCTGAATTTCTCTTCTTTAAAATTTCACTAAGCGTACCTTTACCATTTTCTGAACTTATTATCATTCTTTAAATGTCTTTTTTTTTTTTTGGGCAATTGTCCCCTATCTTTTAAATTATTAGGGAATTTGTCTATTACAAATTAAAAACTTTATCCTAATAAAATATTTGGATCCTTTCATTGTAAAAATATTGAAGCACACTACTAATCATTTCAATTTTTCATATTACTATTATGGGCCTAATTCATTATATTTTTCACAAATTGTTGAAAGAAAAAATTCCATCTTTCAAAATAAATATGTTGTATACTTTATAAGATATTAGGTTTGTAGGATATTTTGTTTTTAATGAAACATTTATTAAGTCATATAATAAGAATTGATTCCTCATTTGCTCTAGAAATTGATCAAATTGACATAAAAAATTGACCTTAAAATAAAATTTGATAAGCAAATATTTGAAATTGGTAAATTAGTGAGGTGATTCTTGTGAGCTCTTTCTTATTCTTATTTAACATGATTGAGATGTTGGAGGGTGTAATACAATTTTCTTCATTATAGCTCACTATTGAATTTAGCTTTAAAAAAGGGAATTTGTCTATTACAAATTAAAAACTAAAAAAATGGAAGAAATTGCACGAATTGTCCTTCAAATGGGCTGGTATTTAATTTTTGCCTTTAGCAATTAATTTTAGGAATAATTTCAATAATATACAATCCAGCATAAAATATTGCATCCACGTAGTTATATTTTTAATTTACATCTGTATAGCCAACTTTTTTTAAAATAGTGTTTATACACACGATATACAACATTATACACTTACTGTAAATAATGTGTCGATCTTATATAAAAGTGTATAATAATGTATAAAAGGGTCATTTTGGGTAATATTAAAACTATGAGTCATTTCGGGTAAATATTTTTTCCAAATAGACATAAGTCAAGTTATATTTCCTAAATTTTATGCCTAGTGGCCATAAGTTTTTAATGGTGCGTATCTTAACTTGTGAGATATTATGATACAGAAATATAAATTTATATCCCACAATTTTTTTTTTAGGGATAAAAGTTAAACAGCTACACAAAATAAGGGCATAAGTGACAATGAGCCTAAAAAATGCGAGGGATTTTTAGAGAGAGAAAGTTTTGGTAGGACCCACAGCACACATGTGGATCCCCACCTTAATTTTTTTTTTTTTTTTTTACATGACTAGGAGTTTGACGACGATACTACCACTAAACTCATGCTTCTGTAATAGTTAAATATAGATCTATATAGCCATCTATATACAAAGTTGCTAGGCTTGAGTAGGAGAAATAGCTCCTTTCCCTGGCATCTTTGCTACGTTGTAATTAATAAAAGGGAAAAGGGTCAAAAATATTCCTCACTGGAAAAATTTAAATATTTTCCGAACTTATTTTGTCAAAAATCCTCTCATCCCAAGTTTTCAAATATACCTCATTGACGGAAATTATCTCGTCCCAAAATAATTCGAAATCATTTTAAACTGCTCCATCATTTAAATCTGATCCAACTAAACAATAACCCATACGAACCCCTTATTCCCCAATTCCTCAAACTTCATACCTACGAATTTGGAGGAATAAGGGATCTTACTGAGTTATTATTTATTGGGTCGGATTTAAAAATGACGGAGGTGGTTTAAAAAAATAATTCCTGATTATTTTTGGATAATTTTTCCAAGACAGGGGTATATTTGAAAACTTAAAGGATGAGAGGGGTATTTTTGATCCAAAATAAGTTCGGAGGATATTTTTAGCCTTTTTTCCAAAGTAGAGGGGTATTTTTGACCCTTTTCCCTTAATAAAAACATATCAATTGCTACTTTCTTACGTTATTTATGTTTATACACCTGACATATTTAAGGAATGATAATTGGGAACAAAATAATGAAATGCATTATAATTTCGTTACTTTCGTTTATAATTTATCATAGCATCCTATGAAATATATTAGGTTTTCACTACTCCAATTTTCTCAAAATATATTCTCAATTTCGTAAATGAAATGTTGCACTAATGATAAAATTGAGGATCATTAAATCACGATATTTAACTCTGTGGGTCTTTTTAGTTTATCATATTCCTCTTTACGATGGTTAATGTAATTTCAACGTGCCTGTATAAATATACTGAACTAGCTATATGATAAAAGAAATTCATCTTTTTTCTTTTCCAAATAAGAGAGGGAAATTCATTTCTTTTGTTATTAGATCAAACTTTTAACTTGTTCCCTCCATAAGTGAAACTAAGGGCTCGTTTGGTTAGAAAATAAGTTATCGTGGGATTGTTATTCCACCCTCAATGTGGGATAAAAAAACACTATAATCTTGGGATAATTAATCCCGGGATTAGTTATCCCGAATTTTTATTCCAACCAAAAGTAGAATAAGGCGGCACTGAATTTTTATCCCAGGACTATTTTTGCTTATCCATCGTACCAAACGAGCCCTTAAAGTATCATACACTCAACGCTTTTACTATTGTGAGCTTAGAAGCCAAGAAATTTCACCCATTGCTTGGCATGCATTTCGGCACTTCTGGGTAAGTCAAGACAAGGAAAACACAGGTTTGGACTTTGGAGTATAGCTTAATTATTTTCTATTTTTGGAGAGGGTCATCATATGTTATTCGGTAGATTTATACCTCCAAATGATAATGAGAATATAATTGTTTGAAGATATAACATAACTAATAAATAAAATAGTATGTTCTCTCTAATAATTTTAAATTTCAGATGTTGTCGACCACACACTTCAACATGGTAACATAACAACAAAAATTCAGGATTCGGGTTACTATCACCCATTATCAAGAAGTATTTCACGTGCTTAACTCATCAAAAAGAATCCGGAAGTACGGGTTGAAGACATAATTAAATAAATAAAAGTGTGATAACTCTAATAATTTAAATTTTTAGAGATGATTACACACTTAAACAACAAAGCTTAAAATTGAATACAAAATATTTACAATTCAATTACAACTTCCAACGTGCTTCTTTTAGTTACCATATTAATTAGTACTGCAGGATCAAAATTCATTTGAAAGTCTTCTCATTTTCTTCTTTTTATAATCCCGCTGTCTAGGTATCCTCTTTAGTCTTACTTTAAAGCAAAACGCAAAAAGTATAAAATGCCAAGTCATGTATTGTTATCCATCCCATTCCAATGTTGCAAGTAGTTAACAGAAAAAAGGAAGTTAAATACCGGACTGGGACAAGAAACTGAATTACATAATACAAACGCGTTTTGATGGTGTCAAATATTCGACAAGATATATGGAATTTATAAATTCAACTTGACTTTGATGTAATCAGACGAACAGAAACAGGAACGAGCAATCCAAATACGTATAATATAATTAGACAAATTTGAACTGAAACTGAATGCCGAATTTGCTAACGTGAAGTGAAAGATAAGAATCCTTCGTTTTCCAGATCCGTCAGCATGTGATGTCCCATTATTGATATGAAGCTAAGTCACTGCTTTCCTGTTCTTTTTTTTTTTTTTGTTTCAAATTAGGCTCACCGCTTTTCCCTGAACTCACGCCGTGACAGATATCTGTCCTCGCTCTAGCATTTACTATTAGATGTTCTCCTAACTGCTTGCTTCGTTAATCATTCGTGATATAGGGTGTGCTTGGTACTAGGGAAAGCAATTGGTTAAAATGTTTTGAAAAATAATATTTGGAAGAAAATTTTAGAAAATTTTATTAGTGAAAAAAGTTCTACATTAGCTGATATTTCAATCTACCCAATGCCCCAACCGGCCCCATCCCTTGACAATCCAAGCCCTGGCCCCGCCACCCCCGTTCCATTCCCATGCTGTTTTGCTAGATTCAACATAACAACATATTCAGTGAAATTTCATAAAGTTCGATTTACTAATAGATGCAGACGTTAATCCCCATCCCAACCGGCCCCATGGACAAGAAAATGAAAAAAACCGTTGTGCTAGATTATATATATAAATGCCTTTAAAAACCGCCACCCAAATATTAAAAAATAAGTAAAAAATTGACTTATTTTCCAAAAATCATTTTCTTTCATACTGAACACAACCACTAATTTTCCCCATAAATGGCATAGTCAGAATTTCAATCATTCAGCTAAATAAAATTTGCACCAACCAAGCTTATTAAGGAAATAAAATGCTCCACTCCCCAAAGAAAATTTCAAATCTGAAATATTTGATTAAGGATAATAGTATCTCATTCATATACTCAATTGTAAATATATATAGAGCCCGTTTGGATAATTGGCTTATAAGTTGCTGAAAACAACTTATAAGTTGTTCAGCTTTTTTGAGTGTTTGATTGACCAGCTTAAAGCCATTTTATGCTTAAAATAAGCCAAAAAAATAAGGAATTTTTACGTGTTATAGCTACTTCTAATACATAATTAGTGATAATAACTACCTTTTATTTTAATTACTAATAATAACTAAATACTTTTTTAATTTAACTATTATAGCTACACAGTAATTTTTAAATTACCATTTCACAAATACACCTAAAAATTAGCACCCCCAATCCCATATCCCTTTATACAATATTAATCACTTAATATACATTACCATTCTCTCTCTTTTTCATAACTTTACCTTTTATGATCGTCTTCTTCCTCTCTAAAAAATTTCACTTCCATTCTCACCAAAAGATCGTATTCTTTCTTTTTTTTTTTTCAAAAAAAAAAATCATTTTCTTTCTATCCCATCTCTTTGAACTATTTGTGTTATTATTCTTCCACAAAATCAACTTGGTGGAAGTGATTGTTTTTGCCCATAAATGGAGAAGGGAGAGAGTTTTATCAGGGAATTTAAAATATATGTATTTGTGTATGTTGCTATGATATAACTACCAATTGTTGTGGTTGGTGGTGTATTTTTTAAGTTTTTCTATATATTTGTGTATTTTGTTCAAATTAATTCCATGTTCAATTAGTTTTAAATACCTGGTGACGCAAATACAAAGTTTCTATATATTTATGTATTTTGTTCAAATTAATCCCATCAAAAAATATGGGTGATGCAAATTGTTACTCACACAAATACATGAGATTTAATTTAAAATACACGGGGTTTGTGGAAACTTCAAATACATATGCTATCAAATACATGGGTAAATAAAAAACGAAATTAATATTGAAAACTTCAAATACATTACCACTATATATAGTGATGCAAATTGTTACTCACACAAATACATGATATTTAATATAAAATACATGGAGTTTGATTGAAACGTCAAATACATTAGTTATGCTATCAAATACATGGGTAAATAAAAAACGAAATCAATATTGAAAACTTCAAATACATTGTCGTTGATTGATCGTGTTTGTTTTGTCAATGTATTTTCGAGGTGTTGAAGATTTAATTTGAAATTTGAATTTTTACGTTTGAATGTCAAGAATGCTAAATGAAAAGAGAAAGTGTATGAAAGGGATTATTACAAGAGATTTTGCGCAAAAGAAGGTAAAATATCTTAATTACTCATTTAATACCACCGTTATAGCCTAAAATAAAGGAATTCGTTTTTTTATCAAGCATGCTCATGTATTTGCCGTCAACAAATACATGCGAAAACATACACAAAACCGATTTTTAGCTACGAATGGTAATATTAAAAGGGTATACAAAATTTTAAACCCATTTTGAGAAATTTTCCAAACAGGCATCTAAACAGGCTCATACACTCAATCTTTAACTTACACTCCTCCTTTCTTTTCCTTTAAGACCTATTTTGTAAAACCCTTTAATCTCACTCACCGAAGGGGCAGGCCATTATCCACTATTGCTCCATTTTTCTACACCCACATCGTGTCGATTGTTTATTCGTTAATCAAAAAGGCTTTTTCCTAAAAATAGACTTTTACACTTATATATCCGCAAAAAGCCTCAAGACAATTTTCGCTAGACACATGGCACGATTGATTTATATACTCTCGTCTATGGCTGACCTTTTTAAGCTTTTAAATTTTTATTTTTACATAGCTAATTAATGAAGGAAGAAATAACTTAATTTTGATAATAGTGGTCTAAAGGTCATTCAATTACAACTTGTAGTCTCTAGTGACAATTCAAGAACATGTACTACTTGTTAGATCTCCTATTTAACACCCTCATTGCAGGGGCGGATCCACACCATTGGATGTGGGTTTGCGAGAACCCACAACTTTTATCCGAACCTTGTATTTATAATGTGAAACCCTTTAAATATATAAGAAATTTGGCCGAGAAACCAAGAACAGACATCATGCTATTGGCCGAAACCCACAAGCCTTCAAATCTAATCCGCCTCTGCCTTATTGGTACCACAACAACAATAATAATATAGCTAGTGTGATCCTACAAGCGAGGTTTCGGGAGGATAGATATATACAGTCATTATCCCGATCTTATGTGAGGTAGATAGGTAGTTTCTGATAGACCCTCACTCAAAACCAGGTCAGTCTGACAAATGCAAAGCGAAAGCTGTGATGAAAATACTGTAAGAAAAAAATTATTGACAACAAAAGAATAGATTGATTATAAAAGATTCACATATTCAATTCTAAGTAGTAATATAATATATAACGAATCATAGCTATAAATAAAAAAACTATTAATTACTGATTGCTTTATATGCGGTCGTTTTTAAACAAAACTTATATCCATAAGGAAATATTTGTTTCATTCCAAGTTAAAGATTGTCCATGAGAATTATTCACTTTTTTCCGAAAATATTTTTTCACTTTTTTCATTTTATGATGTTTGGTCATAAAAATTTCAGGAATTTAAAAAACAACCAAAACTTGTTTTTTACTTTTTTTTTTTTCACTTTTAATATATTCAAACAACCAAATATTCTTTATAAAAATTATAACCAAATACAACTCCATCTTCAACTCTAACTCTAAAATACCAAATAAAGTGAAAAATATTTGATTTTCATGACCAAACCCAGCTAATAAACTTTTACCAGAATTTAGAAGTCCTCATTTATTACTCCTATTACGTTACTACCCATGCGAGCGTTCGTACTGGATCCAGTCTCACCAAATAAATAAAAAGCGACCTGGACTTCACGCGAAATCCCGCGTGACAGACAATTATATCCCACTTTTCCGCGTTAAACCGCGTGATCCTCTCATATATAAATTCCCATCAACTAACTCACAACTGAAAAAAAATCTCTTGCCCTTTCCTCTTCTTTTCCCTTCCAATCCAATCTGTCTCCACAAATGGCCGAAACTTCAAGCTATTCCAAAGAGCCAACAATTTCATCTGTGGAGATGGAGGAAGTCGAGAAAGTTTTCCGAAAATTCGACGCCAATGGCGACGGAAAAATCTCGTTATCGGAACTCGGCGCGATTCTCAATGCGCTAGGCAGTAAGACCTCGCCAGATGAAGTAAAGCGAATAATGCTTGAAGTTGATACTGATGGTGACGGTTTCATTGACTTGAAAGAGTTTGCAGCATTTCACTGTCCTGGAAGTGAAACGGACAGTGAAAAAGAGCTACGAGAGGCGTTCGGTTTGTATGATAAGGACAAAAACGGAAAGATCACGGCGGCGGAGTTGCATTCTGTTATGAAGAGTTTAGGAGAGAAGTGTTCGATTAAGGATTGTCGTCGTATGATTAGCAAAGTTGATGTTGATGGCGATGGATGTGTTAACTTCGAGGAGTTTAAGAAGATGATGAGTAGGACTTGACGACTTTTCAGATTATAACGGTAGGTTTTAATTGGAACTGATTTCTCTGAACTTTGTAGATATTCTGCCTGCTTTTATTTTCTCTTGTTTGACAGATTTATGCCGTGAGTTTTTGCTGTCAATCCAACTCTAACTGTAGTTAGTTCTGAAGATATTCCGAATCAGCAAAAGCTTTTTCTATTATGATTTTGGGCTGTCAGTAATATATTTGCTGAATTTGTCGGTTAAGATCTAATTTGATTACAGTGATTAGACAAAAAGGGAACAGAATAATACATTACTCTCTTTTTCCCAATTTACGGTACTTTTCAGTTTCGCATATTCAAACTTCATTAATTTTGACTAAAATTTTAAGATGTATTTTTTATTAAATTGATATAAGAAAAATTATAACTTCCAGCACTTTCTTTTCATTTAGTAATTTTTCACCAGATTGATATGAGAAAAAATCATAATTTATATTTCCTCTATCCCATAATAAGTGTCACTAAACAAAAGAAATTAAAAAAATAATGTGAAGTTTACTAAATTACCTTTATATAATAAAAATAAATTATTTATTTCTTTTGATTAGAGCATGCACAAGTATTAATTTTTTTATATTGGAAATCCAACAATACTAAATTATGTCTTAATCATCATTTAGATGTTACTTTAATTTGTAAGTTTTTGTCTGAGGGTAGAGTTGAAAAAATTTAGTTAATTTATATCTTGATTTTCTAATCAGGTGACACTTATTATGGGAAGGAGGGAGTAGTATTTTTCAGGTAGTTTCAATATATAATTCAGTTTATAGTCAAAGTTCATGTAATTTAAATTTCAAAAAATGAAAAATATCACATAAATTGAAATAAAGGGACTAAAAAATGATAATTCGTTCATGTAATTTAAATTTCAAAAAATAAAAAATATGACATAAATTGAAATAAAGGGACTAAAAAATGATAATTCGTACTTCCTATTATGTACTCGTGCAATTTACTATTCACGCGCAATCCATCTCTTTTAATTGATTTATTATTGTGATTGGTTGATACTTTGGAGTGCTGCTGAAGAAATTTGTGGCGTACGAATTTTGATAGTGCCAAAGACCACACGGAATTGTAATCGTGTTGATAGGGCAACGCGTTTCTGGGTTTCGTATTGCTAGTGCTAATGCGTACTCCGCCCAATGTCAGTTTTTTCTTTTTCCCTCCGTTTTTCATTTATTAGGGGCGGCTGGCATTTAATACTACTTCCACTTGCTTTTGACACTTTTTGTCATTTTCACAATTCCGTTTCAAAAAATAAATAAGTAGTGTTAATGGTCAAAAACATTAACTACGTCATTTTTTCGCGAGGACAGCTCATCTATCCGTTGGTTTTTTCTTCTACCGAATTATCACCATTTATGTATTAAAAAAATATACGTAGTTGAGTAAATGGTGATAGAGTTTATGTAGGAAAAAGAAACAAGAAACAGCTGATAAATTGGCCTAGAGCCTGTTTGAATTGGCTTATTTTAGGTGCTTTTAAGCCAAAATAATTTTTAAGCACTTTTATAGTATTTAGATAAAATAAAAAAGTGTTTTTAAGTCAAAATAACAAAAATAAGTCAAAAGAATTCTAGTTTATGACTTTTGGCTTATATAAGTCAAAAGTCATAAGTCAATCCAAACGGGTTTCTAGTCAGTTTTGAGGTGTGGTGATCGTTCAAGTAGGAAAATAATTGATAGCTAAGTCGTGAAACTGCGAAATAGTGATAGTTCAAATGTTTTTTTTTTAAATAATATTTATTTCTCAGGTAGGTAGGGAAGGGAAATGGAAGCGATTATAAGCATTAGGGATTTGAACCTCACCAACAATAAAGTTGAGACTCAACCAACTCAGCCTACTAGATCCCTACTAATTCAAGACAATTCAAATACATCAAGAAGAATTAAAATACATTCATAATTTAAGACAATCTTCAACCATGGAAGACTTTCACTACGAGAGGTTCTTCCACCACCAGAGGTACTTGCACCACCACGGCTTCGTAAGTGACACAAACGCTTATCATGGCCAAACTCCTTACTCGTCTAGCACCTTCGAGAGTGTGTCCTATCTGGAACATCCATTTGATTGGGAATCCGAGTTCGTGCGTTCACATGAATTTTACGGATATACTCCATGTTAGCAATCATTAAAAATGGCTCGTTTGGCCAATAAGATTTATCACCAAGTGGTTAGAAACCTCTGGCATATGCTTTAAGATAATTTTCGACGTTGTATTCGAATGCCAAATACGTGGATATCATTTTTCCCATTGCCTGGAAACACTTAATGGCATGAGAACACCTAAGATGTGTATGATTGCCACTTACCACAGCTACACGTTCTCGTTCTCTCATAAACGGTATGAAGGTTTCCTCCCTGACCTTAGTAATAACCTGTCCGGACTTTATACACATATTCGGCATAGTTATACTTTACCACATGGTGTAGTTCACATTTTTTCCTATAATGCTAGAACATTTGTACAGGTTTTGGCATCAACCTCCCACCATCTACTAATATGGCTCTGGCATGTCTTGTTCTAGTGGCAAACCGCTCCACAACTTACTTGAAAGTCATTCTCACCGCAAGAATCCCAATTTCCCGCTGCATTTTTTAGCAAACCATTGAATGACTCCGAATTGTTTGTTGTTAGCATCCCCATCTTCTACCTCCATCCGCATGTAATGTGCATTTCTCAATCTCGATAACCTTCAACCAATTATATGATATTGGATTCAGTGTCTGGATCATCTCCATCCGTATAAGAAACATTTTTTGTTGATGCTCCATTGCAGCCGTCCACATCAATTTGTTTAGTATGGCGTTTCTAAATTTTGTTTGGTTATGTGCCTTAAACAAAATCGATGGTAAGCAAAAGGAGGTTGTCACCCCGACAAATTAGACATACTGTGTATTATGGCTTAATGTCGATCAGATAGCACGCATGTGCCCATATGATTCTTAATAACATATCGCCTTAAATGTGTCAAAAACATCCCCCATGTGTCGTTGCTTTCGTTAGCGGCAATGACGAAAGCAAGAGGAAATATCGACCCATTGACATCCATCCCTACTGCAATCAGTAGGTTGATGTCATATACCCCGTACACATGGATGCCATCTATGGATATAATTGGCTTAAGAATGAAGAAAAAAACCATCAATGTATGGTTTAAATGTCCAAACACAAAATTGAAAATGTTACCGGCAACGAGCTTCCACTTGCTACAACAAGATCAGATTGAATTTTTGTAGAACCGTATATACCTCAAGAATCGCCGGAAAGAGCCCTCCCATGTATCATAAATCATCTCAAAAGCCCGCCTACGTCCGAGATATCCCTTTTCTCTTGCTTATCGTTTTACGATATGTTTCCTTAACGTTTCTAATGCAATCTTTGATGGGATACCTGGACAAGTTTAAATAAACACATTTAGCAATGATATGATAATTTAATTGATGCCAAAATTATAACGAACTCGGTCGAATAGCTTACCTTGGGGTTTCGGCAACGTGAACAAGTAACATTTGAGTAATCATATTTGTATCTAAATTAAAATGGTCTATTTGATTCTCTCCCATATCACAGGTGTGACGTGGGTAGAATTTGTGATAATCCACATGCTATCATGCTTAACAATACCACGAAGCATCCATTGACAACCTTGATACTATAGTTTGCAAACCAGTCTCAAGATCTTTTGGGTTGAATCATCAACCTTAAACTCCCTCATTCCTTGGTAGTTAATAATTTTGACCGCCCTCTGCAATGCTTTTTTGAATTCGAATATCATGCCTGTTGTAAGGTGAACTTGATCCCTTACAAGATCGACCGATTCTTTCCACAATTTATGGCGAACTGGATCATCTTCTTTGGTGTAGATGAAGGCATCAGGACGAACTTGAAGATTGTCAAGATATGGAATCAAGTCAGAATGCCACTGCATTGGGCTTTCGGCCATCGGTTCTTATTGGTGAATTGGGCTTTTGGCCATCAGTTCTTGCTGGTTTGGCCGACTTTGCATCATTTCTACTAATTGTAATTCCTGCATACGAGGATTAACATTAACCTCATCATTATCATCATCGTCGGACTCCTCTGCATTCGGTATTTTATCGCTATCACTCGACGATGTTTCTATAATTAGGATAATCATCATCATCTAGTAAAGGGCTCTTCCTACATGAAAAATAGGTAGGATATTTTAAATACCAACATCAAAATATATATGGATTATTTAATAGCAAGGTGATGAACCTACCAATTATGATCAATATTGTCAGGGTTTGAAGAAGGAACAACTACACCGAAATCAACATTTGGTGCCACTGGCGAGTTTTGTGTGTAGTTTTCACTACAGAGACAGTTCAAGTAGTGTAAATACTAAACATCAAAACACTTATATTATTTAATTAATAAAAAGTATACCTACCGATAATAATCAGTTGCATCGAACTGAGGGGATTGCCCAATATTACTCATATCAGGTGTATAACCCTAAAAAGAGACAAAAAAAAAACATTACTATTACTATATGTATAATAAAATAAACATGTGTTACTACACAAAATTATAATTTAAGAATGGATATTTATCAATTTTCACCGTAATTTTGATTAAATTGCTGGCTTAGAGTTTCCAGCGGCACCTGACCACTCAAAATGTGTCCATAAGAACTCAAGTCTGTATAGGTGTTGCCATGAGTAGGCTGGACTTGAGGGGCTTCCTGATGACTGCGAGGTATCCTCTCAACATACATTTTAAGAACATTGATGTTGCCTAACCCCCTATATTCTTCTGGCGCCATCAAATAATTCTTCAAAGAGTCATGGTTATCATCATCGATAATCCACTCACCATAAAGCACTAAACCTTGTGCTGCAATGGTTGTTTGGTATCTGCCTACTACATATAATTCACATTCACGATTAGTTTTTCATTCTTCTGTGTAAGGCATTGAGTAATGTTTGGTAATCCAACATAGTTGGATACTTAACATGAGCTTTTGGTTTATTACTACGAACAATATTATTATCATAAAAAATCTCCCCATCCCAAAATAAAGAAACCTTAACAGTGAAGGGGAAGAAGACATTTTTTTTAAGAACTTTCGAGTTTTTCTTTCTTTCAAGAATGTTAAAAAAGATCACTTAAACTTATAAAATGGATGAGTGTTTACCTCATCCAAACTTCATATTAAATAGAAAAAACTTAAGCGTTTGAAAACTCAATATTTTGCGCAATATAAGTGTGTCATATATTTGTGCATGGTGTTGTCACATCAAGTATGTGAAAACTCAATATTTTGCGTACTAATTTAGTGCGCAATATAAGTATGTCATATATTTGAGCATGGTGTTGTCACAGCAAGCATGTGAAAACTCAATATTTTGCGCACTAATTTAGTGCGCAATATAAGTGTGTCACATAAAGCGTCTGAATTTGAGCATGGTGTTGTCACATCAAGTTTGTGAAAACTTAATATTTTACGCACTAACTTAGTACACAATATAAGTGTGTCATATAAAGCATCTGAATTTGAGCATGGTGTTGTCACATCAAGTATGTGAAAACTCAATAAGTGTGTCATATAAAGCGTCTGAAATTGAGCATAGTGTTGTCACATCAAGTATGTGAAAACTCATATTTTGCGCATATAAATATTGCGCAGTGTAAGTGTGTCATATAAAGCGTCTGAAATTGAGCATGGTGTTGTCATATCAAGGTGTAGTATATAACATGAACGACGAACAACGAGCATTCACAAGAAACAAGTTATTATGGCATTTTGGAACCAATTTTCTGATATTGGTTCTATTACATGTTTTACCCCAACAAACATATTCGAAGCAATGGGTAGGACATGGAAACTAGATGAGGATGATTTTAAATACTCAAATAACCTGAACCACAGATACAATCAAGAATACAATGAGAGCTGAGTGGAATTGGCGTGTTAGGGAGGTTGAAATGGTAAAACAAAACTTGAGGGCACTCGGACTCAAACGTCCAAAAAGTCGTGCTACGTCAATGCCTCGTGGTACACTATAAGAGTTCAATTTCGTTCTTAACCGTTTTCGCGAAGAGAACAATCGGATGAAAATACATTGCCTCAGGGTAGAATATTATCAACGAGGTTACGTCGATTCGGTATCCAGGCTCGGGATTGACCGTGAGATGTCCGACGAAGATGAATTCCCGTGATCCTATTAATATTTTTTATAATAAAGTAAATAGGTAGGGTCATAAGGAGGACCCCAAGGTAGAGGTGGGCACGGTACGATATATACCGATTACCATACCAAAATCGAAATTTTTAATACCGCGATTTTGGTAT
This sequence comes from Lycium ferocissimum, assembly GCF_029784015.1. Classification (NCBI taxonomy): domain Eukaryota; kingdom Viridiplantae; phylum Streptophyta; class Magnoliopsida; order Solanales; family Solanaceae; genus Lycium; species Lycium ferocissimum. The sequence continues at coordinate 63,290,395 of NC_081343.1, forward strand.
TATGGTATTTGGTACGGTATTTGGTATGCATTTTTTAAAGTTTTGGTATTTGGTACGGTATCCGGTATTGATAAAGAAAATACCGAAATACCGAATACCATACCGAAGTATTCCATATAGTTACATATATAATTCATATATATATTTATAATACTAACAAATATATAATTAGTATTAGTACAAACTAATTGTTTAGACGTTAGAATTGCTTGTAGTTTCTTTTAAATATTTTCACATGTGTAAGATATGTTAGTATGATATAATTGATTGAAATGCCCTTTTTGTGTACTGAAGTATATATATCTTAATTGAAATGTCTTTTTTGTGTAATTGATTAATAAAGGGCATTGCTTATACTTTCTTTTGAATATGTTTACACGTGTAAGGTGTTAGTATAATATAATTGAGACGTTTCTTGAATAGCCGAAGTCTTAATTCTTTATTATATGTATATAGGTAAGTCGTAGTCGAACAAACTATGGTTACCGAATTACCATACCGAAAAATACCAAAATCGAACTTAAAAATAACAAACCGTACCGAATTAATTTGGTATGGTAATGGTATAGTATTTTTAATTACTGAAAACCGAAATTACCGAACCAAAGTTGCAAATACCGTACCATACCGTACCATGCCCACCCCTACCCCAAGGGACTTGGAGTTTTGCAACTATATAAGTAGCCTTTCATTTGTTATTAAACAACAACATATTCAATGTCGAGTAGTAGAAATGTAGATTGGTCTGTATTCTTTCCAAATGATTCGAATAACAGTGGTGATGATAGCCCAAATTATAGTAGCTATTCCGATGAACCGAGTTTTCTTGATAACTATGAATTCATGCTAGACGATTTGAAGCCCAACCTTTTAATAGAGCGTAATGATGATTTTCGCAAGCTGAAATATTCAGATCCACGAGAATATTATTGCGGGTTACGCCGAGGATCGGCATATCGGCATGCCGAATTAAAATGTCTTGTCCGTGACTTGAAAAATCTCAACGTTCAAATCCCAACAAGATACTCAATGGCCATGCCTCGAGTAGGTCCACATTCTTGTGAGCTCGCCGTACATAGGATTAGAAAAGAAAACAACAGAATGCTAGCAAGACGTTGTAGATTTTACATGGTGAAGTTGGCCGAAGAACAAGCATCATCAATAGGTAGAGAACTAACATCTACAGAAAGAAGATATGCCTTAAGAAATCCAAAATATTGTTCGGAGGACGATATTGTGAACTTCTATTCTGATGATGATTAGGGGTTATTTTGGTTTACTATCTTAGTTTGTGGGTCATTTAAGTTTCGGAGTCATGCGGTTAATTTTTATTTTTTATATATTATGAAGTCATCAATTTGAAAAAAAATTAGTATGTTTTTAATTTTCTTTGATTGTTATAGTCTATTATTAATTTATATAAGCTTCTTGGAGTTAGTAATACATACAAAGTTCAACAATTCACAATTTTAAAGAAAATACAAATAAATTAGTACGTAAAAGATGCTGATTACATAATACGTGAAAACGTACAACTAGTAAAAACAAAATATATAAAAATAACAAAAAAATACATTGAAATAATAAACTTAAAAAACAAAATACATAGAAATAAACAACAACAACAACAACAACAACAAGATAGCACAAATAATCTTCCAAAATTTCAGTTTTTCTTTCAAAGCATTTTTCTCGTGTTGAGTGTCTCTAAGGTTAGCCTTGAAAAAACTTTATTTTTCTTTGGATTCTTTAAGCAAGACCTCCAAAAGGTCAATTTCTTGAGCTTCCATAAGCTTAAACTGCAAGTGAAACTTCACGGTATCTCTAGTGATACGTGAGGTCGCGGTACCTCTATCAACATGAGGCTTTTTAAACTTTGCTGCCATAATTTTATCCACGGGATTGCTATCTTCCCATCGAAAATGTTTGCAACCATTCATATCCTATAAACATTACAAGAAAATCAGTTTTTGAAAGTAAAATATGTAGATATTGTGAAAATAAAATTAACCCTAAAAACTTATAAAAACACTTACTTCAAGCACTTTACAACGCCAAAAACGACGACCCGAATTATCTTGCGTCTTTGATGTTTTTAGCTTATAATAATAACCGCATTCACAAACATCGGGTTCTATAGCAAAGTTTGACGTTTTGGAGCTTTGAGACATGATTTTTTTTTGGGGTTGGGGGGGGGGGGGGGTTGAAGTATGTTGTAAGAGTAAAAATGGAGGAGGTGAAGAGTGACTTGAAAATGGCTAGCTAGGGGTTTATATAAGTGTTTTTCAAGACTAATTTTGGCGCGTAATAGTGACTTAAATGTAAAGTTAGGATTCGGATTGCGCACTAAATTAGTGCGCGAAAGACACTTTGGTCACTTTTTTTTTTTTTTATAGGTTATTTTGGTATCCAAATCCACTTCTTGGATCATTTAAGTTCTATGGACTCGCCCTGGGCTCGATTCTGACCTTTAAAATGTAGTCACATTGGATGACAAAAATCATTACCACATACAGTTTCTTTTTACATAGTATACTAAGTTTACAGTCAGTTTTCAGCCAAGCAAGCATTGTTTCATAAATTGACATTCTTGGTTTAAGCAGACCAAAACTATCAAGCAATATTTTTGGTCTTCTACAGGATAGGTAGAATGATCCTTTGGTCTGATATGAATCAGCTTTTTTAGTTAAAACGGTTTTACTATATATATGGTGATTACCACAAAGTTTAATTTCTTGCTCCATTCCCATATGTTACAATAAAGCATAATGTTTATGGGAAGGCAAGAGGGAACTTCTATAAGAAAAGAGGAAATATTACTCTTGGAAATTATATTGAGTTCTCGACAAGCGGAAAAGGGGCCATAGTCATTCATGGAAGAATATAAATCCGCTGGAGTCCATTTCAACGGATGCAGAGGAGGCCCGCAATTTTCTGCAAAATTTAGTAATGCTTCATGGATATGGAGATGACGTTTCTTTGGGAAATTTCAACATGATAGCTGGAAGTTCTTTCAATTAATTAATGCGTCGGAGAAGCATAGTTTACAACCCACTCTAAGAAAATAATTCAATCCTCATCATTTGTAGGAACACAAATAAGCCATTACAAAACTTCCAAGAACCGGGGCAAGTCCACACTCTGGTGTAATTAGGAACATTTGCTAATATGATCAATTAATCACCAACCAAAAAAGTACTGTTTTATTTATTAAACAATCCTGCCAAAGGCCACAGCTCGCAGCCATTAAAAACAAGGCACATGTACAAACACTACTTGGGTATTACCAACTCCAACTAATACAGTAATATGCATCGAACAAGACGTTGCAAAAATAGCACAGAAAATATCAACCATACACTAGATGCTTCAACCTTTATTAAATCCTGCTAGAGATAGCCACAAGTTCTTCAGTGCAACACCAAACAATCTTGAGGCATATGTGAGGCCACTTGCGGACCAGGAGAATCTGGAATTTCCTTCTCTGGATTGATGCTTGTATCCCCCTCTGTTTCTTGCAGATCAGCTGCTTCAGAAATATAACTTTTCACTTCTTCAAATCTCTCCTCCGATAAAGAAACCTCAGAAAGAAGTTTCCATGCACGTTCCTCTGATGCATCGTTGTAATCCTCTGTTCGCTTAAGCACCATATGTCCACTAATTTCCCACACAGCAGGGTTCATCTGAGTGTTGAGGAGCTCTTGGTCTACAACTCCAAGTGCTTGCTTCTCTGCATAACACTAAACAATCATCCCAGAAAGGATGATGTAAGCTTCACCATCAGAGATATTTGTAAGCACAAGTCACAAAATATTTCATGCACATAACCTGCTATTCTACTATAACAGAAACTCGGTTCTAAAGCAAGTTTAAAGTTGAATGTTTCGAGGTTCCCCCGCTACTGAATTTACAACTAATGCTAAAAGATCAAAAGTTGAACTAATTGCTTTTATTTTTCCAGCTATGATTATAAGTGAAGAGCCTTTATCTCTTTATCTGTTGCAGTTGTTAACAGACACTGAGCAATCATGGGAAAATGATATACAGATGGCTTCTACATGCATCTGATAAAAGCGGGTTCTAAGGAGTTCGGGCGATGTCCAACAATGTGTACACCTTGTTTCATAAGGGGCTTGTCTTTTGCACTTTTAGCTGGGGTTTTGAAATTTCTTACTGATGACGGGTAATTTAGTCACCTTGAGATTATCTGGTTTGTTTGCTTAGTTACAATAAAAGAGAAGAGCAAACTAATCAGCAATCCCAAGTCTGCAAACCCTCTATGATGCAGGTTGATTAAGTCAACGTGAATCTAACAAAGTCCGATTCAGATAACCAAGTTCTGGAAAAATCTCTCTCTTTTTCTTTTTTTTTTTGATAAGTTCTCATCTGGGTTCTTTATTTGCCAACTAGAAAGCAACAACAGAGAAAAAACCCAGGGTTTAAACTGGGATTTGTCTAGACGCACTTTCTTGAAGGAATCAGGTAACAAATGTGACTCATTGTTCACAACCCTGTCAGGTACAGTGTTATCAAAAGCGAAAAGCGCATAAAAGCTCTAAGGTCAGCTGGGGCTTTAAGCGCAAAGTGCAAAAAAGCGTGCGCTTTAATGAAGAAAGGCGCAATGGCGCAAAAATACAAATATATATATATATAAAATCCAAGACTAATAATAATAATAATAATAATAATAATAATAATAATAATAATAATAAGCATGAATAACAAATATATAGACAAAGAAATTGTAAAAACATTTCGAGAAAGTGAAAATGTGAAATATCAAATATCTAGTGTCATCTCTGCAAGAGAGGCTCATCGGCAAGGAAAAGTATGCCTTAGAGCCTTGATGATGACACTGAAGCGCACATAAAGTGAGGCGAAGCGCTCAACATGTTTTGAGCCTCACTTCAGGGCTTAAGCGCGCCTTTGACAACACTGGTCAGGTATCACTAACGATCCCCTCATTATAACTCCTTCCAATGTTCATTATGGCTTCATTTGTACTGTTTTCCAACTTTATCCTATTTCCAGTATCTAGCTCATCGAAATTCATCAAGTGAAATTACTTCCTACAGACGTTCGCAGATTTGCAATCAGCAGGTATTAACTGATATTTATGCATTTCTCAAAGAACCTAACAAGGATTCATCAAAGCTTCTCAACAGTAGAGATGTACTGGTGAACCTAAGAGAAACCTTCTAGAAATGCTGTAGCAACAAGTACACGAACTTAGACAAGGGAGATTTATTTACCTGAGGGAACAGAAAAATCTTCTTTCCACACTGAGCAATGAGAATGTTGAAAGGGATGTTTTTGTTCTGAAGGGAGATGCAGGAATTGACAACAGCATCAGACAAATCACGGACCGTACTTCCTTTTCCACCCTCAAAAGCAAAACCTCGTACGGGGTAATCTAATAACTTAGAAACAATAACTCCATCGCCACCCAGCCCCTTCCTTGCCAGTATCTTCAGTGTTGGTGCTTTCTCAACTGGAAATGGGACTGACAAGTAATATGCCTATCATCAATGGCAGTAAGACAGTTAGGTCATGCTAAACAAATAATTAGAAATTATTTGCTTAACCCATTACCTGGAAGTGGAGGTGGTTTATGGTGGCAAAGGCGCCCAAACTGTTATAACCCACCCTAAAGAAGGGATCTGCCAGTTCTTTGGCTAAATGGAGAGCAATTGCGAAACTATCACGATCAATTCTCTGAGGTAAGCAATCAAGAACTCGAGGTATCAAAAGCACATGTCCATACTCGATTGGGCTCACCTAAAAAACAAGATTCATAAGACAAAATGAATCTGATCATAACTACAACAAAGGTACCAAAGCACTTTCCTTACGTTGATAGCAACAACACTAGGTGAAATACCAGCATCTACTCCCATGCCCGAAAAGTAATGGGGCTTGTGGTCAGTGCTTGGTTCAAATCTGAAAAGCACTTCTTCCTGGCCCACTTTGGTAAAATTGAATTTGTTTTCATCAAAAGGCTGAAGAACCTTATCAATGCGAAACTCTGTTGGGCGCTTCTTTAGGTGGCGTCCCTCATTCAGCTGTGCAATAAAACCATGTCTCCCAGGAATGACCTTCGACTCACAGGCTGTTACATCATATCGAAATAGTCCCTGGCTCATCCGCTCCTCCCAGAGACCTAACATCAAATTGTTCAAGAAAGATATCTGGCACTCCTCTTCAGGCAAGGTATGAATGTCATTTTCGATTGGCTCATTGTCGTCATTCTTGAATGCATATAGAGGAAGCCTGGAAACTGAAATGAAGCAAGAACATAAATAAAAATGCAGGTAACTACAATCCGAACCTCATTTTTAACACTTTTGGCTAAGCAAGATGTATCCACTACGAAACAGAAGTCGGATAGATCTATTCGATAAACAAAATCATCAAAGGCGCGCAGCACACCTTTGGCTTCCTCAGAAAATCCATGCAATTTTCTTAATTCTGCATTAAGGTATATGCAAAGTGGATATCTTTACCTCATACTTTCAACAAATCTAAGATACATAGACCATGCGGTTATATCAAAACTAACGCCACAAATAGTAGACTACAAGTCTGCCGTTTTAAAAAACTAACAGTATGAGGCTCATAGAGTACATTCAATCTATAGGCTATATATAAACATTCATGTTTCCATTAATAAATTTTTTTTAAAAAAAAAGGCAGCCCGGTGCACAAGAGGTGTGATGTAGACAGTCTAGCATTAGTGGTCACTTCCACGTTCAGGTTTCCATGTATACTGGCAAAAGCTGAATTTACAATATAGTTACAGCTGTATTGTATGCTCAACTCTTATCTTAGTGCTATAATATTTTGTTAATAATTATTCAATAATACCCACATAAAAGTAACTAAATCAAATACCAGGAAAAGAAAATCAGACATACAGAAACAGGCCTCCAACTTTCAGAAAGTTCATAAGATCCGAACACCCAATATATGATTCACAATAAAACATATCCTCCCAAAGATAGAGATTTCAAGAATGGAAAGACAAACCAGGCATGCAGCATTTTCCAAGGCACTTGCGACCACAACCCAGGTCAGGAACATCGTCTTGGTGGTTGGAAACTAGGGTCGGCACCCTCTTTATAGTCAACATCCTTCCTGTTCTTGGATAGGATAATCAATAATATATTTATATATCTACGTCTCTCTCTCTCTCTATATGTATATATATATATGTTATGTGCACTTTAGAAGAAAAAATAGGAGAGAGGGAAAAGGGGACCGCCGCCGGCGAGGAAGAGGAGATCGGAGGGGCAACCGCCTTCAGAGGGTGAGGCACCCCTACCACCGTGTGGGGAAGGGATTCGCTGCTTGTCGTCCACCAGAAGAGATGGATTGTCGATCAACACTTTGTTGTGGTGATGAATTGTGAGAATAAAAACGAAAGATCCAAGAAGAGCCGTGATTGAATTTGTGTAAGATCAACAAATAACTACTTCATTCATTAACATCTTCTTCTGGAATTTAGCACTGAATTTTGGAAAGATGCTTTTATGGGTTAGGTGGGGGGGTGGCGTTTGGTGCTCCGATGCTCTCTCTCCTTCGCCGCTTCTGCACTTTGCTTTTTGGTCAATAAAAAAACTGTTTGAATGTTTGATTGAGTTTGTATTATTGTATGGCTTGGCAGCCTCCCCAACTTTAATATAAAAGCCTAAATTATCCTCATTATATGTAGTTCCAAAATACACCTTCTATCCTACACATATTGACATAATAATTTGAGATATTTCTCTCCAAATTTTATTTCCTAATACTAATCTCCCTTCCAAGATATTACACATACTAGCAATATATGTCCGTGACATGTTTATTCACTTTAATTAGCTAGTATTTAAAGTTTGTATTTTGAAAATAACTTTTAAAAACATTCTAAAATTGTTATTATATCTAGCAACATATACAGAATGTATTTTATATACCATCACTTTAGTTATATTTAGAAAATAGAGTTTAAAAATTAAAAACATATGATGGAATTAAGTCTTTGAGATGAAAAGAGTCAGACTTTTTTCTTATTATCATGACAATGAAAGTTGTTCATCGATGTGAAATAGAATTTTAGTAAGAATATGAGAGAAAAATAATATTTTGAATCTAGATTTTTTCTTTTAAATTCTTTAATATCTTATATGTATACCGACAGGTTGATATCCATCTCAATTAATTAATTGTTCAAATCCAAACATAAGAACCATTGTTGTATATATTGGATTTTTTAAAACCAAAACTAATAAAATATTTTTATTAAATTAATTAAAAATATATTATAATTTTTTCTATTATCAATTATAGATAAAAAGAATTGTTAAAAAGAAATCAAAATTAGAAAAATATATGTTATATGTAAATAACCAAATTTTAATTTCGAAATGAAAATATATCTAAGTGGATTAAAAGATAGTTAGTTAAAGTGTACAATTTATATAAATTTTGGTACAAATTTACATTGCTATTGTTCGTCCTCTCTTCACATTTAAAGTACTGACAAAGAAGAAAAATGGGGATAAAAGTCACTCCCTTCGTTCACTTTTACTTATCCATGTTAACATATCAAGAGAAAGATTTTTGTTCTTGTTATTAATTTTATCCTTCACATTAATTTCGCATTTTTAAATTATTTTCCAAGGCTATTGAGACTTATACCAATAAATATTAATATTATGGTAAAATATATACTCCCTCCGTCCCATATTACTACTTTTCCTTTTGCACGGCCCTTAAAAAATCATAAATAAAAGATATATTTTACTATCTTACCCCTATCTCTCTTCAATAAATACATTCTAATCAAAATTGACTATTTTCAAGAACATTTATTACTAAGGGTAAGATGAGAAAAATTTGATTAATTTTATCTTGATTTTGTAAATGAACAAGTAATTTGGACATATATTTTTAGTAATGTGGCCAAGTAATATGGGACGGAGAGGGTAAGATGAGAAAGATTTAATTAATTTTACTTGGCTTTATAAATGAACAAGTAATTTGAACATATATTCTTAGTAATGTGACCAAATAATATGGGACGGAGGGAGTACTTCATTTATTAATTCTTAAAAAATGTGAAAAGTCAAAAGTAAATAAGTAAAAGTGCACGGTGGAAATAAATATGTGTCGGAGAATTAAAATTGAAGTGCATACGTGTATAGATGAGAAGAGAATAAATATTCAGTACTATGACATATGTCCACGTTGGATAAAAAAGTAGTTTAGTAATGTGACAAAGTAATATAGGACGGAGGGAATACTTCATTTATTAATTCTTTAAGAACTTGAAAAGTCAAAAGTGAACAAGTAAAAGTGCGCAGAGGAAATAAATGTGTTGGAGAATTAAAATTGAAGTACATACGTGTATGCATGAGAAGAGAATAAATATTCAGTAGCCAAGTACTATGAGACGGAGAGGATAACATGGGAAAAATTTCATTAATTTTATCGTGCTTTTATAAATGAATAAGTAATTTAGACATATATTTTTAATAATGTAACCAAATACTCGTTTTCATGAAAATGCATAACAAACTCAATGACCAATGAGATTGGTCCAAGTTTATAGTACTATTACTATTGATATTGCTCGTAGTACAGTAATTGACAGAAATATAGTACATGTTTTCTTAAAAATGCATAACAAATTCAATGACCAATGAGATTGGTCCAAGTTTATAGTACAATTGATACTGCTGTTAATACACGTTTTTATTAAAATGCATAACAAATTCAATGACCAATGAGATTGGTCCAAATTTATAGTACAATTGATATAGCTCTTAGTACAGTAATTGATACGGAGTATTTCATTTATTAATTCTTAAAGAACTTGAAAAGTCAAAAGTGAATAAGTAAAAGTGCATGGTAGAAATAAATATGTATCGGAGAATTAAAATTGAAGTGCATACGTGTATATATGAGAAGAGAATACATATTCAGTATTATGACATATGTCCACGTGGGATAAAAAAGTAATTTAGTAATGTGACAAAGTAATATGGAACGGAGGGGGTACTTCATTTATTAATTCTTAAAGAACTTGAAAAGTCAAAAGTGAACAAGTAAAAGTAAACAGAGGAAATAAATGTATCAGAGAATTAAAATTGAAGACCACACGTGTATATATGAGAAGAGAATAAATATTAAGTAGCCAAGTAATATGGGACGGAGAGGGTAAGATGGGGAAGATTTAATTAATTTTATCGTAATTTTGTAAATGAACAAGTAATTTAGACATATATTTTTAGTAATGTGGCCAAATACTCATTTTCATAAAAATGCATAACAAACACGTTTTCATTAGAATGAATAGCAAATTCAATGACCAATGAGATTGGTCCAAGTTTATAGTACAATTGATATTGCTGTTAATACACGTTTTCATTAGAATGAATAACAAATTCAATGACCAATGAGATTGGTCCAAGTTTATAGTACAATTGTTATTGCTCTTGGTACAGAAATTGATTGCATTGTTCGTCCCTCTACCACATTTATATATAGTAGAAATATAGTATCTTTTACTTTAACTTTCTGAACAGTTCTTTTAATTTATTTGTCAATATAAAAATTATAATTTTTTATTAATTTATCCTTTGCTAGGATATATTCTTCTAATTAATTTTATAAATGATTTTATTAACAAATTCTTTAAGAAGTAAAAGCATAATTCGGCTGAAGAAACTAATATTATAAATATTTTGTTAACCTAATTCCTTGTGAAATGAGGTGGTGTGATATGGATTCCAGATGAATATGTTTCATGTTGTTTGTAATGTAGGCACCTATTTCTTGAATTCAAATTACACACAAAAAAAAAAAAATAGAAAGAAATTCTAGTTACTTATTTGAAGAAACTAGTTTCTGGATACGCACGATGTGCACTTTATTTTGTAATTAAGGAAGGAAAAATTTATTTAAAAATTGTGTTTGACATATAAAATAAAAGTGTAAGTTGATGATGAATAACTTTTTTTTCTTAAAGATGTTGAATGTTAAATTTTATATATAACTAACACAATAAAGGATGAAACCGTCTACAGAAGTCCTCAATAATCCGTTAATAATTTTACTTATAATTTGTTTCAGTTTTATAATTTTATCATTTCAACTTTACAAATTATCATACTACAATTTTAGTCTCAACGAAAATATGTAACTTTTGAAAATCTAGATAGTACTGTTAGAGGAAAAGGACTAAAAAATATTATGTAACTTAAGTAAAAGGACTACAAATTCGACATGATATATGTAAATCTATCGAATATTGATTATAATATTAACATCCATGGTAATCATTCCAAGAATTAATTATAATTAAAAAGAAAAAGCAAATCAAAATCAATCTCACGAAAGAAAAACGAGAAGATTTTTTTGAGTCATGAAAATACCTGAAAAAGAGATATAACTCGTAGGTTATGAAAAGGAGACAAATATCTATTCAAACTCAAATCCTTTAACAATTCATGAATTTAGCTCATATATATATATATATATATATATATATATATATATATATATATATATATATATATATATATATATATATATATAATAAATAGCTAGAAGATCAAAGAAGCAAGGATGAAAAATTTAGAAAGCCTGAGAAACTTGAAACTAACTAAATAAGTGTAAAGGCAAGTAAACAAAGAGACCAAAAATGGTAATGGCTCTTAGGCATCATTAATATGACTGAACAATTTTTATTATAAATGCACTTATGTTTTTGTATATTATTAGAATTAATTATTTAATATTTTAAAAGGATATAAATGTTTATCAACGTTTTAGGGATATTTTGTCTTTTAACTTAGACTTAAGATCTTTCCACTTTTAGTAAAGTAATACTCCCTTTGTCTCAATTTATGTGATATAGTTTGACTTGGCACGGAGTTTAAGAAAGAAATGAAGACTTTTAAAACTTGTGGTCTAAAACAAGCCATAGATATTTGTGTGTAAATCATTTCATTAAGGATAAAACGGAAAGTTGCAATTAAATTATTTCTAAATATATAAATGTATCATTCTTTTTGAGATACGTTAAAAAAAAAAGTGTATCACATAAATTAGGATAGAGGGAGTAGAACACATTTGTTACACGAGTGTTCCGTGTTGTTTAGTGGTCTTTTTAAAACAATATAAATGACATCATCATAACAAATAAGTAGCGAGCAATTGAACTTTAAAAGGAAAAACTATAAGCAAAAATTAGTGAATAGTAAATCTATTTGATTCACCTAATCGTTGGTCGCTAGTAAAGTTGATAGTTGTACATAATTAGTTGTATTGGTATAACTTCTTATGCAGTTATTCTAATGTATCAATTATTGAGATTAACAATTTTCTTATTTCTTTTTATATTTTAACGACACATAGTTTAACTGCGAATAGGAGCAAATCGGATTATATTTTCCAACCCTGGATTGACAAAATCGTGCCAGATGAAAATTACAGTGCTTAATTATTTATTTTTTGTCTTTATGCCAACACCTGTTGCTTTCACTTTCAGTTTTAGATATGCATTTGGTTGTAATCTAGATTGCCAGCTCTAGTGCTCTGAATTTTCGTCTACTTTTAAATCACGGAAAAAACTCTTCCAATGCTCATTTTTACTGTCAATTCTTGACGCTGTCACAGTTTCATATTCCTTTTCATACATATCCGCATACGACCAGAATCAAAGTTAATTAGTTTCGTATGCTTTTTATAAATTTGATTTTAATTTTATATACACAAAAAATCTTTGCAAGACCATTTTCGTCAATAATATTCAGCTATTTTGTCCATATTTTTAGCAACTGTCAAATAGTTAAAAGAAAATCTTAAGACAAACAATTTTGGTTGTTGCATGATAAGAAAATCCAAGTTGTAAAGCTTCGTACATAAGTGTGCATGAGATGTTCATAGGACGAATATCCCAAGGCAAAACAATATGTATGAGACAAAATTAACATCGAACTTACGTAAAAAACTTGGCCTATGTGCGTACCATCTAATAGGAAGGAAGATATATTGCTCTCATTCGCTCCATAGCATCAATTATGATCACTTACAAGCAGTTTCCCGAAAACTTGCCACATATACCTAATCAACAACCTTCTCCTCTATAGAATGCAAATTAATCACTAAAATGTGATTAAAAAAAATAAGATTCGTTATTTAGAAAATTTTAATTGTGAATTACATTTTTGATGAAGCATAAGCATGATTTAAATGTGTACTTTTAATTAGAAGTTCCTAGTAGCCCAACAGGATTTACAAACAAAAAAGTATATTAATCGAAATGTATAAAATTTCAAACAACGCACAGCTAGCTACCGGTATATGTTTTTTTTTTTCCATCGAAACTAACCACTTTGTATTACTACATCAACAAATTACATGGTTTAAATGTACCTTAGCATCATGTACAATCTAACTTGGGAAAAACTTCTCCCGAAAGATCTCTTCAGCAAAGAAATAGAAAATCTAGCTAAATTATGAGCTATTTTGTTCAAACATCCAGAAATATATATATATATATATATATATATATATATATATATATATATATATATATATATATATAAAATCAACATGATCAAACAAGCTTGAGAGCTTCTAGATGTCTTTCACACATCACTTCTATCTCCCACGGAAGTTGGAGCAAAGATGTATTGTTATTTGTTAGTAATACATTGTACCAAGCATTTTCATTGGTTATTAGAAGGCCACGACCGATGATTTCAATCAAGTGTCTGAAATCTTGTTGTTGCAGCCGTGATTTTCCGAAAATTTCGCGCATATATATATTTGGAGAAAAGTTTTTGGATTACTACTGCAGTAGTTCAGTTAAGCATCTATCGCTTTTCTAGTCGTCCTCAATATTTTGATTTCAAAACTTTATTAGCATGTGATTTTTAAAACAAAGACAAAAATATATTAGACTCTCGGACTTTTTCTTTCAGATGAAAACGTCTACTCTTTAATTTTAATTCTAAAGTTTTAATGGGGTAATTAAGAAGTGATTTTTGGGATTTTTACTGCAACAACTAATAAATAAAAAATGGGGAAAAGTTCAAATCTTATGGAATGAGTATGATGATAGAAAGCCCAATACACATCATGTCACCAACATCCCCATCGTCAACTATTATAAAAAAATTACAATAAAAGAGATAAGTGTAATATCTTAAATCACAAGGGAATTCATTGTTACATAGCGAAGCCCAAGGGAAGTTGTCCGAAATTATTCCAGTTTATTTTATTCTAGTGTTAACTGTGAAGTATTTAATTTTGTAAAACATGAATGTGTTCGTAACTAAGAATATTAAATATAATTATTAAAATTACAAATAGAAAGCCCATGTTGTATTTATTTTTTACAGATTTATAAAATAGAATTAATATTTTTTAATAATTTTATTATGTTAGTCACATTTATAGGGTTAGAATAAAATTAATTTCTGCATACAGTTTTTCTGAAGCATAGAATAAAGTTGCTAGAAGTGTATAAAGGTTGCTACTGATTCACTGTTAATAGAATTTTTTATCTTAGTTCAATTAAAATTTGAGCTTAATTAATCGCCTGAATTACGTGTTTTGCTTGAACAAATTAAGCAACAATTAATATTTTAAGTTGCTAATAACTAAAAAGCTAGGAAGTTAGACCTTTGATCCAGAAAGGTTAGTACATCCATTTGAAGTCAAGTTTGGTGCTTATAGTTCATTGTTCAATGTATTTTGAAACTTGATTAGAGTTATCATATATCATGCCATTGAATATTATTTTTGAAGCATCAAGGAAGATTTGCTCAATCAACTTGGTCAAAGTTGGTGGTCCATTTTGTATCCTAACTAAAGACTTGTAATTCAGCTAGCTCTTGCATCAGCGATGGAATCACAAATTTATGAATATGGTCTCTTCTTTCATGACAAAAATCCAGCTATAATGATTGTTTGAGAGCTCTAGAGGTCAAGATGCTTATCTAGTTATGGGAAGGAAACTCTTTTACTCGCGAATCAGAGACACTAGTTTTCTTTGCCATAGCAGATATGATTAGCCACAAATTTGAGAAGATGAAGCTGCAAATGACCTAGGACCAACTGCAATTCTGCAAACCATCATTAATCAACCTATGGTAGTATGGTGCATAAAATCATTTCGGGTGGTAAAATGGAGCAAACCACCACTACTGTTCTTTAAGCTTAATAGTGATGGAATCATGGAAGTTATCAAGAAGGGAACTGAAGGTATAATCAGAGACATGACAACAATGGCAAATTCATCTTAACTTATTCTCTGTTTCTTGGGTACCAGCATTGGGCTGAAAGTCAGACTATGTTATTTGGACTCCAACAATTAATATGTGATAGACCTGAACAAGATAATAGCCGAAGCTAATGCTAAGCTCCTGAACTTCTTGTGTGAATGAGGAAGCCACTACACCTACACCATGAAGAATGTTACAAACTGTGGATGATATTATGGGAATAAAGGAGTGGTAGTGGGACATTGTTATAGAGAAGCTAATAAGGTGGCAGATAGACTAGCTTCGCTCAGTCATGTTTATCAGATTATTTTTACGAGCTACGATGAGGAGCTTCTAAGGCAAGTTAGAGGACACATTCAGCTATAATACCAATTCATACCAGCAGCGTAATTATTTATCAGCAAAAACACCAATTCATACCAGCTTTGTGACAAGTCTTATATTCGCTGTCATAATTGTGAAATTATGTTTTATCACAGGTCCAAAAATCTGATGATAGACAAAGCTCATGCAAAAATTGCAGGGAATACTGGAGATAAATCAGCCAGAGTCGCCATCATTGCCAAGCTTTGGGTTGAAGATCATAAAAATCAGCGAGTCAAAAGATGCTATCTTAGACAAAATAGTAGTCTATCACAATGTGAAGATCAATGACAATAAACTGAGTACTTCATTTAGGAACTTCAAACAGAATTAACCAAAAAGACCACAAACATCTTGCCAGAACTTTACAGATTAAAGAAGGGAGACTCATAAAACATGAAGCTAATTAGACACCTAGAAAGCATACTCACTGTACATGATGGATACTAACAGGGTTTTACAAGTAGCCTACAGACCCTTGGAACCAGGAATGTCTATCCACTGCAATTGTAGCTCTATTTCACCACGCTCAACATTTCGCAATCTAATAAACACATTTTGAACAACCTGATCATTTTCCCACACAATGGAGCTCTCTTCAGAGAGGCAATTTTGCCTGCTTGGCTTTATTTTTCTGATTATGGTTCCACTTGGGATGTTCTTGAAGCGCTTTCTCACGGCATCTATAAATGGAAATATGTCAAGTTCTGCATCCCCCATTTTATCGTCAAGAGAAAATATATCCTTGTCATAAACTTGCTGCAATGTAGAAGATATCACTTTTTCAGTTAAAATAAGTCCCTTTGTTAGTATGTCCTGTTCTTAAGTTCCGTTTAAAAAAAGTAGAAAGCAAACTAGTATAAACTACAAGTCTACAACTACACCATTTATTCTTCCTGATATAACAAGTTAATATGCTGTTTAATTTCTTGATGAAACAAAATACAGTAAAATGAAGTTAATTACCAGTTGGATTGGGAGAATTGGTTCAGTAATAGCTAATGTCAAGTCTTCATTCCATTCTGGATTGACATTCTTCTTCACCACTCGAGTTTTCAGTTTCTGCCCCAACAAATAAAACAAGATTAGCATAACACGATAGTATATCTGTATCACAAAGATGAAATAGGTATATACAAAGCCAATATTGGAGATAGAAAAATGCAGGGAAGTGAAAACCATTTGAACATCCAATAGGTCCAAATATTTTAAATCAGTTCTTTTCTTTTTTAGGTTCATCCTAGTCCGGAACTGAGCCCAAACTTGTTTCGAATCTATACAACAACAATTATGTTTCAATCCAAGCAAGATGGGGTTTGCTATATGAATCTTTTACTGTCCACGTCGATCCGTTAAAGCTCTTGTTTCGAATCTATTTCTCCAAATTGTTACTCAAAAGTCTTTATTTTTCCTTTCATTTAATTAGCGATGTTAAGACATGAACTAGTCAAACTGACACAATCAAGCACAAGCAACAAAGAGAGAGATTAAGATGACCATCAGCGAAACGACAAAAAAATGTCAGGTGAGTTTTAATGGACAAAGTTATAGGGAATAGTAGATGAACGCGCAAATTGACCCTAAAACCACCGTCATGAAAAGAAAAAGAAAACACACAGAGAGAGATTAAGATGAAAACAGAGTATGGTTTCTGTATATCCTGATAATTACAGAAATTTATGGTGATTAACTATCAACTTTACAGGAATTAGGAAATTTTACTATTGCAAATGGGTGCTGATTGATGACTATCGGCTTTGTCTACACTCTACACTACAAAATTTTCAGCTAGTATAAAACCCAAAATGGCCAAAGACTCCAACCCTTTTTTTTTTTTTGAGTCTCGCAACAAATACAAAAAAGATTCATCATAGTTTCAATTTACAGGAAGATCAAGAATGTGAAATCAGAGAACCACTGAAAAAGATTATTAAGAAACATAAAACAGAAAATCGCATTAAACAAAAGTAACAGCTGTTCAGCAGAAAAAATATGAAAGCAAATGAAAAGAAAAAAGACGTTACCTGTTTGTCCATCCTAACAACAACGTAAGGATCGCTAGTAGTGACATCTCTAATAGCCAAATTAATCCCTCTGTGGATACGAATTCTCAAAAGACCCAATAAATTCTCCATTTGAAACTTGAGATAATGAAGCTGAGAAGGGGAAGGTGGGTTGGTGTAAGATAAAATGAATTAAGGCAAAGAAAGAGAGATGATGGAGTGACTACTAATTAGTAGGGTCTCTTATTAGTATTTCTATTGGCTAACGTCATAGTTATACAGATAGGTTTCAAGAATTGAAGGTTGACAGTAACTGAGATTGTACGTAAATGACACTTTTTCGTATTTAGTTTTCTTTTCTATGGCAGAAAAAATAAAAAATTATAGTACTATTAGGAGTATTAGAACTGATGTTAACAGTACTTATAAAGCTTAACCAAACACGCTCAACTCATGTTTGGACACATTTTGTAAAAGAAAAATTGGGTAAGGTAGCTTTTAATTTTTTGGGAGACAAGAGTCAAAATTGGGTTCTCTGAGTAAGAACTACTCGATTTAAACACGTCTTTGTTTAATTTGTCAAAACAGTGCAAGGAATTTTTTTCCAAGAAAGGTTCGAACATATCAAGCAAATTCTGATTGACGTTGTCAAGTAAACTAAACTTTAGGACTCTTCATCATGATTTTCGAATCTTTCTTGACCAGAGTTAGCTCTTCGATTCAACAAGAAAATATCAAGAGCTGCAGAATCGCCCTATAACTTTTGGTTTTATATATTTTAATTATGATATACTAGTATAACTTACCGCTATTTAAAAAGCGTAGAAAAAAAAAGGTTATATTTTCACCCTAGACACACAAAAATCTTACGTAGTAACTTTGGGTACGTGAAGCTCAAATGAGAAGTGGGATATTGGTCTAATCTTGTTTATTTTTTGCACACATCAAACAGGATAGAGATTTTTTTATAACAAATAATCATCTATTTAGTCGTCCTAATTCAGATTGATATAGATTATTGGTCTAATATTGTTTTGCTATGACCACAAAGATAAAAATACCTTGTCTACGACGAACAAAAAATAAAGTAATTTCGAAGGCTAAAACGTTTATTAGTTAGTAAAAGAATAAAACTCAAAGGTTAAAGCAAAGATGTAAAAGTTTACTTTCACTAAGTAGAATGATTACGTAAAGGAAGAGGGTGAGGACTGAAAATAATCGATATTGATGGGAATTATGGCATCATAGCAATTAGCAAATAATAATTTTTAATTCTTTTGCTCTATTGAATTTTGACGGAGAAATCAACTGTTAAATTAGAGATTTTTGGTAGAACCTAACACCACTGCAATATTCTTATGGAGTTCTAGTTAGACATTTTTGGTCCATAAAGTTTGGTAACACTACGTGCAAAACTGCCATGTTTTTATAAAGCAATCATCTACTTTCTGGAGTGCATATAGGTGACTCTAGATAATGTTTAGACTTTAGAATTTGAAAATATTTGGGTAGGCAAATAACGCATTTCCTTTTACGTTAAAATAGCTGCATTTTACTAAAACAAAAAAACAAAAAAAAAATGAAGAAGAAGAAGAAGGAAAAGTGGAAGGGATTTACACCAAAACTTCCAAAAAGGATTTTTTTTTTTTTTTAGAGAAATAATGCATAACTTTTTATTTACATCAGGAAGGGAGGAAGGAAAGGGATACTATGCCACTGATGATGTTTGAACCCTCCACCTTAATTGTATTGTATTTTACAAAAAATTAGAGCTCATTCTGTTTCTTAAGATATGTTTTGTTAATTCTTTAGTTGAAAAATTTCGCAACTTTGTTATTAACAAATGTGAAGTAGCATTCATAGGTTAAGTTGATAAATTACCAGAAATTGTTATTATAATCTTAACTAATTGTATACATGTTTCAATATTGTAGAATGAAACCTCTAGTTTCATGGAGTGTCTTTCCTCCCAGAGAAAGGCACTGACGTAATTCATTGCAAAACTAGGACGTGACGAGAAACTTAATTAATAATAATAGGCATATTAATTAACTTATTGATGACTCCATATAGTAATAACTCCAATTTATATCACATCACAATAAATGAAACGCTCCGAGGTGAGAAATTTTTCTTTCATGAGAAAGCGATACACAATTCCAGAGTTGATTGGACTTATTTTCTTACATTTGGATTATGCCATAATCGTTCGGTTCTATTAGAGCTTCTTCAAACAAGTGCTTGTCATCCAACACTTTATTACAATTAAGAATTCAATGCCTCAGGAAATCATCATGGGGCCAAAAGGATATCATAACTCAAAAGAGAAATTTCATGCAAATTTTAAATTAAAATGAATTTCGGGTAGGAAGGATAGCAATAACATTAACTTCATATAAATAGCCGTGTAAATTTACCATGCTACCCTCGTTTGGATCATTATAGCCAAAATCAGTATGGTAGAAATACCTTTTCTTAAAAATAACATAACTAGTAATTAGGGGTGTACATGGACCGGGTTGGTTCGGATTTTTTAAACACCAAACCAAACCAATTGTGTCGGGTTTTTAAATTTATACACCAAACCAAACCAATAAAATTCGGGTTTTTCAACCTCGGGTTTTCTCGGGTTATTCGGTTTTCTCGGGTTTTTCGGGTTTTTTTTTCGGAATAGTCTTGATACAAAACATATAACTTTTACTTCAAATATTTCTTTAGTCCTAGCAAGATACAACTATGTAATTGAGGTGTTTCATAAGAAAATAACACAAAATGTGAGAAGAGTGATGACATTGTATTAAAATATTCAACAAAAGATAATAAAATCGGTTAAGAAAAATATTGCTAATTAATAAGCCATAAAGAAAATGACCATAATCTAAAAATACTAAGTCATGCTAAAATAAGTACGGTTAATAAGTATTAATTACATGACAAGAAAAAAAAAACTTAAGTTATGTTATGAAATAATAAACTAAAGCAAGAATATTTGTAGAAGAAGAGAGAAGAGAGTTCTTATTTCTTATGAGGGATGAAATACAATGAAGAGAACCTCTCTATTTATAGGAGAGAATTGACTTAGTGCCAAAGTCACAAACCCTAAGAAACCCTAAAATTTCTCCTAAAGATAGACATCACAATATTATAATAATATTTATAACACTCCCCCTTGATGTCTATTTCGATAGATAATATGCCTCATTAAAACCTTACTAGAAAAAAACCCGGTGGAAAAAAATCTAGTGAAGGAAAAAAGTACACATTTCTAATAATACGCTATTTGGTTGCCTCATTAAAAACCTTACCAGAAAACCCAATTGGGACAAAAACTTGGCCAAGGGAAAAAGAGTACAACGCGTATTAACTCCCCCTGATGGGTACATCACTCCAAAACTTGAATCTTCGCATTCCAATCTTGTGCACCATCTTCTTGAAAGTTATAGTTTGTAGAAACTTGGTGAATACTTCAGTCATATTATCGCTCGAATAAATCTTTTGTACGTTGATATCACCATTCTTCTGGAGCTTGTATGTGAAGAACAACTTTTGTGAAATAAGCTTTATCCTTTATGAATCCACTCTCTAGTTGGGCTATGTATGTTGCTACATCTTCAGTCTTGGGATAGAGTTGTATCAGCATATAATATTGTTGAAATCACTGTAAGTGCATTCCTGAATTGCTTTATGAATAAATGTTATCTTTATATGATTTAACGTCATATAGAACAACATCGTATATTTGTAATCCCTCAAAGTCATAGCAAAATATATAAATGCATCAATCGCATAAAGATATGGCACTTCAGGACCAAAAAATCTTGCAAGTTTCTCATTTCAACTTCTTTTAGCAGATAATCTATTTCTTTTCAAAACTCTTCAAGAGTTTCAATAATTCTCAAGTCATCAACTTGCACTAACAATATAATGATTTTGATTTCCACAAAAACGTAGGGATAAATAGACCCTTAATCATTAAACATTCATTAAGGTGATTAAATCACATTCACCTTGCTTGATTTAATTCATAATAATGAACAAAACTTCTAGAACTTGTATATGCTTGGGCATTCAAAATTCTTCGAGAATTTTCATATAATTTTGTCAAGTAATTCATATAGGATATGACAACATCTATTTCTATTTAAATATGTGACATCTTCGGTGTGTGGACAGCGAGTCCAACAAACTTTACGCTTACCAAGGTGCGTCATTTCACTTGATAATAATTTCTACGTTAGCATGCTTTAATAGACGTAGAATTTAGATCCTCACAATCTTTTATAATATTGCGCTATATTGTACCAAAGATATCGTCGACGATATATCATTTGTATCGGTTCGCAATGTGACATAACTTATTGAGATCTCATCACTTCCGTTATTTTTAGGTACCTAACCTCTCACGAGGTTTCATGAAGTGTTATGTCGCGAGGGCTCTTCAAGAGCACATTGCCTCCTTATAATGATCATTGATCATTTGCTCCTCTTTCTTTTCCATGATTATTGCGTTTGGAACCGATTAGTCTACCACACTTCATGTATGCTATAGACTGTCCTTGGGGACATGAATTTAATAGGAGCATTTTGCAGCTGAAGTTAGAAATTAATTTTGGATCAGCAAATGCTTCTAGCATTTGAGTAGAATTCTCTTTTGAATGAGGATCGTACTAATGATATATAATTTATCACATATTCCTGTTTGCTTATTCTCTCCCCTTATGTTAGAAAAACTAACATACACCCCATTTTCTTTGGGGGAATCCATCTTTATGCATCATGGTAGATTAATTAATCGTATACCACATATAAAAAGCTGTTAGATAGAAATATCGGTTCCTAACCACCGAACAATTGTGAGGGGAAAATTTATCATAATTTAGCACATGAAGCATTGTTCTCATAAGCAATGGTTTAGCTTTTTATCGGAGGCATTCAATGCCAAACCAACTTGGATATAAACTAGCATTCACAAGATGAATTATCTTGATTACATAATCTGAAAATTACGCTCTCAACTCAATCATTTTTGAGCAAGTAACTTTGCATATGTCAAGCTGAGGTTGACAATAAACGCATTACGTGTATTTGTCTTATGGATGCATCTATTTAAGACATCACATAACAGGTGAACGGGCCCATATTCACCTTTTCTATATTTTCAGAATTTGGGAAATTCAATCCCAACATTAGCCAGTATAATACACTTATCATGAGAACAAGCAACAAAAATAAATTCTTGAAGAATCTTCTAGTTATTCAATATATGTCAAATACTCAATCATATTTGAATCGGGATGGCCGAACCACTCATGCCAAGCGATAAAATTATTTATACTAGTAAACTTCAAGTTTACCATGCCATGTGCTATTTGTTTTAGTAAACTTCCTCCGGTTTCTTGTGACATAAATTATTATTTTTTGTACCAATAAACTTCTGGTTTACCGTAACATGAGATTTTATCATGGTTATATTTGTGTAGTACAATTTGGAGAATAAAGAGGGTAACCATTCACATACATATTTCTTACCCAATATGGTTTTGAAGATATTTAATACTCTAATCATTTATAGCTTCAATATGATAGCCATTTAATATAGTAAACTTCGGGTTTACTACGACTTGTGTTTCCATCATAACAACTTCGTATACTACAATCTAGAAAGAATGACACAATACTATATAAGCTCTTCAGGAGCCTTTAATTTATTCTCCATAATCACATTTTTTTATTTTTTTTTTTGGACACCAACTAATGTCATGATCCTTGTAGAGAAATAGTTAGCTCTTCTGGAGCTTTGATTAATTTTGTACTACAAGTATTGCTTAAATACTGCTGGTATCATAAAAGAAATTTTAGTTAAACACTGCTGGTGTCATGAGATAAACAATAGTAGACTTCAAAATTGCTACTTCGGGAGCAGATTTCTAAGTTTGCTACTTCGGGAGCAGATTTCTGGGTTTACTACTTCAGGAGTAAATTTTAGTTCTTACTACTTCGGGAGAAGAGTATTTAGAATATTTCTTCTCAATTATTCTACCTCTTCAGGAGGTGAGGCGCGGTATTTTCATAACCAATAATACGTCTGTATTTATAATCTTTACTAAATATATCACATTCACTTCTGGGAATGGATGTATTTGTAACATTTATAAAAAATTCTCATTCTTTGAGAATGGAACGTAATCATCGGAACATGTCTTAAGCATATCAAATTGTGATAGCATAGAACCTCTTTCGTGATATTGCTACTTCAGGAACAAATCGAGACATACATATAATGTAGAGAATTTTCTCTAACATATCTTCTCAATTCAATTGTGACCACTATATGTCTATATAAATATTACCACTTATCGTGATCATAAACATAAATAAATACGTTATGATTAGACTAGGAACACATAGTCACTCTAGCGGTCAAATATCGTTTTATGCAAAATCTACGAAACTTTGAGTGCTTCTTTCATTTAAAATACACCATAATAAACATATAGTAAAACGATACAAAGTAAATAGATTGATAATGAAGCCAATACCTGCAATGTTTGCCACATAACAACTTACCAAAGCTACAAAGCTCATGAAGAAGTGTAAACACACCTCGTAATAATAAATTAATAGGATTTGTTTGATAGAAGATCCTAGCCCATAATTAACTTAGCATCACTTAATTCCTTGTCACTTAAAAAAAAAAACCGTCAACAAAAGAAAGACTCTTTTCTTTGCTCTTTGTTGCTAAATATAGAATTTCATTCACTAAAACAATTAAGTTATCGCATGGAAATTCGATCTAGTTAGTATAATATTATATACCATGAGAAAGTAAGGCTCATTAGATCATAACGATCGAATACATACCGTTAGTTTTCTTTGGAAGCGAAGCACTTCGCGTACCTTAAATTTTCTTTTCTCATCAAGGCAACCATCTTTAAAAATATGCATGATTATTCTTCAACCTTCTTATTTTCATATTGATATGGCAGACGAAATACCCAGGTTTCCATTGGCTCAACATAATGAATTCGAGGGTTGTCGGCTCACGTAGAAAAGATTAAAATATAACTCGCTTTTTTTTTTCTTCTAGATTTCTTGCTTCGAGTAAATGTCAGATTTACTATTTCAAGAGTAAATTTCAAATTTTTACTATTTCAAGAGTATATTTCAAAGTTTACTACTTCAGGAGTAAATTTTAGCATTTACTACTTCGAGAGTAAAGTTTAGAGTATTCAGAATACTTTCCCAATTATTCTACCTCTTCTGGGGTGAGTCGTGATATCTTCACAACTAAGTGCACGTCCGTATTTATAAGTATCATTAAATATTGTCATATTCACTTCAGGGAACTGATCTGTATTTATAATATTTATCAAAAGTTTTCATTCTTCAGGAATGAAACATAATCATTTGAACGTGCGTTAATCAGATCAAATTATGATCGCTTACAACCTCTTCTAAGATCTTGCTACTTCGGGGAGCAAAGCTAGGCATACGTATAGTGTAGAGAATTTTCTCTAACATATTTTCGTTTGTAGCCACAACAACCCTATGAAAATATTTTCACTTCTGGTGGTTATAGACCGAAATAAATTTACTAATAACGAAATTTAAGAAATATTATCACTTCTGGTGATCATATATTTATTGCAAACTCTTATTCTTTGCCATTAAGAGATATGAATTAATATCATAATCCCTCTTAAAATATTGTTCTTCAGGAACAACTTGGAGGCACAATTAATGGCCAAGTGAACCATTGAGGTCCCTTATATCAAACGAACCATAAAGTTAATATCATAAAGTTTCTTGAATCATCATTAGTACTTAAAGAACAACGTTTGGCAATAGAATTATGGGTATCTCGATTAATCATATAATCATGGAATTACGTCTTGCCATAGTTATGTTCATTAATTGTGATCTGCTATATTTACGTGCATAGTAGTCCACATGGCTCAACTTAATTAATGGAAGAAATCACTTACCTTGGTGTCATATGTGGATTTGAGATAAACAAACCTGGGCAACTTAAAAGCAGCGGAGAGTTTCTGCACCCGGCGTCAAGCTCCATATTTGGAGGTTATTACCCAGTTGGTTAGAATCTCGTGCTGATAACGTGTTATAAAATAATAAACTAAAGCAAGAATATTTGTAGAAGAAGAGAGAAGAGAGTTCTTATTTCTTATGAGGGATGAAATACAATGAAGAGAACCTCTCTATTTATAGGAGAGAATTGACTTAGTGCCAAAGTCACAAACCCTAGCAAACCCTAAAATTTCTCCTAAAGATAGACATCACAATATTATAATAATATTTATAACAAGTTATGTATTTTCACTCTCTAAACCAATTATGCAAAAGTAAAAAATAGATATCCAACATTATTGTCATTTCTATGGATAAATTGAAATTCTTTTTGTTAGGATTAGTGTTGAGTTGGTTTTGGTTTGGACTTTATATGAGTTACTAACATCGATAGGATATAAAACTTATTCACATTCAAAATCCTAAGTTCAAGCTTGAATAACATGATAATAGATGAAAAACTACGAAAAAAATTAAGAAATATTTATAAATTACATTACAAATAAATATTTTTATGTATACAATATTTTAAAAATTGAATACATGTAATGTCGGGTTGGTTTGGTTCGGTTTGACTTTTTTTTAGCTAAAACCAAACCAAACCAATGGTATTTTTTTTTTTTCCAACACCGGACCAAGTCAAACCAAACCACTAGTCGGTTTTTCTCGGTTTGACTCGGTTTATCGGTTTGGTGCGGTTTGTCGGTTTACTTTGTACACCCCTACTAGTAATCCAAACTCTTTCTAACCTTAGAGTTGTGGATTGAAAGGGTCAAATTCCTGAGTTGATCTGGGAGGTGAGTCAATGTAAACGGGCTATAGAGGTAAACGATGAGCGGATATTGCGGTTACAACTTAAGCTCCCACATTTTGACGACTCTTTTTTTTTTTTTTTGGATAATTAGAGCACCAGTCCAATGTACTCTATGAGTCTTGTCTCTAATGCACTCGGTCAAACAGACCCAGACGTATGAATTCTTGTCCATTTACGACCATATGATTTTAATGTTTTGATAATGTTGCATGATCTTTTTTATTATAAAAGAAACAGTTTAATGACTTTCTCAGAGATTTGAATAAAGTTGAGTGGTTTTTCAATATTATAAAAAGTAATTTGTAACTTCAGCGTACTAAAATCAAAAGTTGAGTGATCTTATTCCTCGAAAAGTAAGACAAAAAAAAAAATATAGAGAAAAGTCTGGCACAAGAAGGAGGTTATTATTATCTCTCTCAACATTCTTTTTTATTTTTTAAGTTTGTCAAACCAATAAAGGGAGAAGAAATTATTCTCTTCTCTTCCTTTCTCCAGTAGCGTAGCACAGGATAAATTTTTGAAGTCATTCTTATTTGTCAATCAACTTAAGATAATCATAGAAATTCTTTTTCCCATATGACATAGGAGTTTGGTAAACTAGCAGAACAGATTAATCGAGCAATACGCCAGGAGCTATTGAAGAACAATTGTGATCATTGACTTTGCTGGGTGAAAAGAACATCATTGACTTTGCTGTTTTGTCGGTATGGAAATCTTCAAACCTCCCACTAGCACTTAGCTTAAAGCTTTGCTGATGAATGACTAAACTGTCAATAAACTATCCAAAGGTTGGGTATTAATTAGTCCATATTCTCATGAACTCTAATGCTAATAATATGTTGTTGAATATTTTATTTATAGTGATAATTAATATATCTAATAGAGGTAAGTATTATTCTAGTCTAAAATTATAGTAACTTCCAGTCATTTTCTGAACTGTACTTTCTAGAATAGCAGTAGTAGACTTATCCTCCTAGAAGTAGTACTGCGTTAGTGACGGACGACCTTTTACATATGTCATATGTGTACTAAAAAGTCATTAGTGAAAAAATATTTGACATTAAATTTTATCAGCTGTCACAACTATTATGTCTTGATTCAAAATCTTGAATATTTTTTTTAAAAAAAAAAAAAAAAAAACTATTGCCGATGGGAATAGAGGAGTGATCTTGGAGAAGGGCTCCTCTGTAAACTTGTGTAACAGTATCACTTCTGAATCTCGAAGACTAAACATGACATAATTTGGAGTGCAAGAAAAATGTGTAATTTTACGTCATTAATGGTTCCAGAAAACAACATAAAAGTCTTCGACGTTACTTATTCTAGGAATAATAGGCCAAATGTTATTGGGTGATAATAAATTATTTTAAAAAATCAATATGCAGGAATGATATTTATTTAAGGAAAGATATAATTGTACTATTGTTGGGTCGGATGTACATTTTTGCTTTCTTAATATAAAATGTCCAAAACCTTTAAAAGTCAAAATTCAATCCTAAAGCACACCAAGATGAATTAACACTATATTAAGGTGAATGTGGACTTAACATAGATGAGAAGAGTATTGGTTAAATTGCTACGTCTAACGACTTCCACATCATTCCCCACTTAACCATTATAATTAAACAAGAATTGCCTGAAACAATTTCCTCTTCCCCCTCCCTCTCTCTCTCTTTCTTTTAGGTACACAAGAAAAGAAAACCCAAAATGCAATTTCGGGAATATATATCATATCGAATGTTGTCTCAAAGCATTAAGCTTTGGAATTATGGTTATGACTATTACGATTATCCCTTGTTATTATTACTTAGATATAAGTGGGTGTGCAATGATAAAAAGGAAATGTATCTTTGAACAATTATTTTTTCGACCATATGATAGCAATTAAAGCCAGTTCAAACTAAACAAATGAAAGAATCTAATTTTTTTTCCATTGTCATTTATTTAAGTAGTGGTAATAGATAACGATGATTGCACTAGAAGTCAAGAGTGAAGTTGTTTGCACTAGGGGGACATTCCACCAGCAAAAGATAGGAAAATATACCAAGTTTTGTGATTTCAAATGGCACTTCTGATGGCATGGGTCGCCACTCCTAACAACTTTTTCTGACTAATATTCTGTTAATTTATTGAGCATGTACACGCTACATTAGCATAATTATTATCTAAATAATAATCATGTTAATCAGACATGTTTCGTTAATAAGGCTGCATTTGTTTTTATTAAGATTAAGACGTCTGAATCTGAATGCACATCTGAATGATTAACACTACAAAAAAACCCCGAATTACCAACAACAAATTTAGTTGGTAAATTGATAAAATCAGTTGGCAATTTGAATTACCAACGGATTCCCAACGGATATTGATCCGTTGCTAAAAGGCTCGATGGTAAATTTTGCCAACCAATTTGATATCGTTGGTAACATTACCAACTAAAATTCGGTTGGTAAAATCACAAAAAAATTGTTGGCAATTTATGAATCTTGACTCTATGATTTCCGTTGGTAACTTTGCTAACTAAAATTCGGTTGGTATTCCATCAGTAACTTTACTAACGGACAGAGAACAGGTTAGTAAATTTGGTCCTTTATTATTCAAATTTCGTTTGTAATTGGTTGGTAAATGTAGTAACAGAAAAAGTGTCATTGGTATCCCGTTAGAAACTATACTAACACATAACAACTTGGTTGGTAAGTCCGGTAATATTATTTTCAAAATACATTGGTAATCCGTTAGTAATTTTAATTACGGAAAAGATCTGTTGGTAATTTACCAACAAATTTCAAATTCATTAGTAAATATGGTTATTATTACGTTAGTAATTTGTTAGTAATAGAAAAACTTCCATTAGTAATTCGTTAGAAAGTTTAATATCAGATTCTAAACCTGTTAGCAAATATTACTAACCGAATAGTAATTCAACATTAAAATTGTCATTTTAAATATTCATCTTAATTTAAAAAGCTTTGAAAAGTCTAAAAAACTACAAAAAAACAGCAGCTATTTTATAAACAATAACATCCATCATAGAGTTAATAAACAATCCAAAATGTATCTAACGTAAAAGACTCTAAAATAAATCTAAATAGGACTCATTATTTGACGACGAGTCGCGTCTACGAGAAGGAGATGTAGGTAAGCCAGCTAGGATGAGCGACATCCGTGCTTGGAGTATTTGATCAACTTGCTCTTGCACCTCTTATTGCATTTCATGTCTCATTTCTTCACGCAATTCTTGTCGCATTTCTCTCCCATTTCTGGTCTAATCTCTTCTCTGATCTCTGATCTCATCTCATTCTTCATCTCTTCCTTCATTTCTTGCATACGTTGTCCAACACATTTAGTCACACGAGCATCAAAGTCTAGATCTGGAGGCCGAGATTTTGAAGAGGATGATGCACCAACATGTCCGTAGAAAGGTGCTTGAGAACCAAGACCATAAATGCGCGTCTTCTTAACCCCGCCAACTTCATCCAAATAAATTTGTGAGAAATCAACTGTAGGAGGCTCACTACCTCCATCTTCAGGTTGAGATGCATATGTGATTTTAGACATTATAGCATGCTGAAAGCAAAAAATATGATATAAATTTTATAATAGTAATATTTTTTGAAAGAAAAAACCATCAAGAACAGTCTAATAGACTAAATCAGAATGCTAACAAATTAAAAGGCTTATAATAACTTATAACATGTCGAAACATTGACTAATGGTCTATCTGATTCATTCTATTGCACTTAATTCTCAATAAAATCTTTATTCTCCTAGTAAGTGGTGCTTTGTACAACACAAGAAGTTTCAAAGTTTAAACGACTGGAAGGAATGGAAAAGATGAAATGACTGTTATAAATGAAGAGCAATTAAAGTATATATATTCTTTCAACAACGGTTCAATAGCAAGTGGTCAAATGTTTGTTTTTTCTAAACAGCACCTCAACAGCAAGTTGATCGAACAGTCAGAGTTTAGTATCCACAGCTAAAGCTTATCACGCATAAAATAAGAACACAAACTGAAGCTTCTCACAGAAAAATAAGAAGGCAACAGAAAAAATCTCCTTCTAAAGCACATCCACTCACTATCCTTAAAGTACTCAATATTTATCTTGTTTCACATTATTAAGAACAAACACTGAATCAAGTAGCAGACAGTACTTTACTCAACAAAAATAAGAGTCATCACTAATCTTAGTAAGGATTCAAGAACTATTGAAGAAAATAATGAAACAATAAAAATGAAATGTTCTAACAGTTTTAATAAATAAACACTGTACAAAAATGTGCCAAGTTTTCAGCAGGATATGGATACAATCATACAATTAGGATTATTTTCTTAGTCTAATTATATTGCCAAAGAGCTTGGTCTTGTCAGCCGAAAGTGCTTCCACCAGTAAATATGAATCCATCCAAACTGTTTGGCTTGTGTCCTTCATAATTATTGATTGTTTTTCTTATCACCTTTTCTCGAGATATTGTTGTTTCTTTTAATTAGTAACTAAATGAATTATAAAGTGCAAACACTTATCTGGTGCAGTTAAGTAGGTAATTTTCTATTGCTTTGTAACTAAAATAGAATGTCTTCTAAATATTAAGAAAAAAATATCTGCTATTGCCTATTGAATTCATTTCTTGTGCCAGAATTATAGTTTTAAGGGACATGGTGGTAGATTAAATGGTTGTGCAGTTAAGATTAAAGCTTTGATGATCTCAAGTTACTACAAGGCAGGGGCTATGATATGGTTTGGATGTTGGTCTATAAATACCTCCTAAGAATCTGGTCTCATGGAAGAAAATTATAACATGATGTCTTTGAAAAGGGATTTGTAAAGGAGATAACTGAGTTGTACATTTGTATGGAAGAGGACCGTCTAACCCTGGATGTTGATAAGCTATTAAAAAAGTTGATTTTGATACTTTTGTTACTATTCTAGCTTCCTGGTATTTTTGTTTTGGGTAAAAAATTGCATGAGTCCATTGAAGGAGTATATACTTGGAAAGAAGACAACTGGAGCTTTTCGTTTGACGAAACAAGAGGTATTTGTTCCGATAAAGTGGCAACTGGTGTCTTGAGTGCACGCCTAGATTTAAGTATTCCTTGTTTGATTTATGAAAGTTCTTTGGTAAAAGAATTGACAATTCTTCAAAATATGGTAACCTAAGTCTCTTTTGGTATTTGAATTCATTATCATACATTTCATTTTTTTGTAGTTTCTTGATCAGATTTGGAGTAAACATGAGGGATGATATACGCGAAAAACTAAATACAAATCAAGACATGGCAGATAGAAAGATAAACACTTGAAGAGGAGAAAATTTATCCCTTAACTATTTCTTAATGTAGTTCCAGAATCAGCTACTTCTCTCACAAAAATGAGAGTGAGGGATAATCGTTCAAACAAGCAACCTGAAAAACTATTAAATACAAATACTTA
The DNA here is from genome assembly GCF_029784015.1 of Lycium ferocissimum. NCBI lineage: Eukaryota > Viridiplantae > Streptophyta > Magnoliopsida > Solanales > Solanaceae > Lycium > Lycium ferocissimum. The sequence continues at coordinate 63,322,370 of NC_081343.1, forward strand.
AATTGGTCACAAAGAAATGTAAAATCGACGAGATCTACAATAGAACTTTGTCAGTAAGAAATATAAAATTTAATAATTAAAACAACTTATAGACTATGTTTCAGTAATTTTAACTCTTATATTTGAAGAGATTAGAGCGCTTTAACTCTACTGAACTTGCATAATATGCCTCTTCATCCTCATTATCATCATCTTCATCCATATTTAATTCAGATTTGTCATGAAATTCTACCTCATCATCTGAATCATCATCCTCGTCTCTTAAGCTCATACTTTTTAGATTTCCTTCTATGGTTGATATCTACAACTTTATATTGCGGGTGACTTATTTTGAACTCAATAAATTGCTCTGCGCCCCCTATGAATTCTGGATTATCCAGACCTTTAGTTAACCTTTTGTACATCCATTGACGATTTGAACTCATTTTCTTTTTAAAACTTCTTTTCTGATGATGTGACAAGAGTAAAGAGCAACATAATTTATGAAATCTTTGGATAGTAAAAAAGGGTGCAATATACAATTAAGCAGTAAGATAAATGTTTCCACCCAAAAAAGGTCTAATGTTCCTCTGCTTTTCGGAAAATGGTCTTTGTTTTATTAAACAAGGAACTAGGGGGAAAAACAAACACGAGAAATTAAGTTTTATATAACAGGTGGCTAGAAAATTGTAAACCTGACAGAACTCCTGAACCCACTTCACAACCATCTTAGAGAATTCTCCTTATCAACTATCAAGGGAATTCAAAAACACAAGTAGCCATATATTCTATCTTTTTTAATCTAGAACCATCAACACAAATTAAATAAATCCTATTTATTAACCAAACAAATAAAGCACATCAGAAGATACACTATGGACGGATGGAATCAAACAAACAAGGGGAAAATAAGATTGATAAAGACTACTTACCGAGTTAGTAGAAAGGAATGTGGAGCGAGAATCCAAGAGTGACGGAGAGAGAGAGGTGATTGAGAGATTGTGGGATAGTGCGGCTTGAGGATTTACATAAAAACCTACTCCCTTAAGGACTATTTATGGCCTTTTCTCACACTTTGGGTGTGTTCTTTGATGGAGGAAAATGTATTCTTGGAAAATAAGTACCGGCATCGTGAACGTGGGCGTAAAATGGTGGAGAATGAGAAAACCTAAAGAAATAATGGCGTGAGGGTCTCACATAATTTCGGAGGCGGAGAGTTTAGGAGGCATTTTTTTCTTTTTCTTTTTTTCTTTGCTTCTTCTTAATTTTCCTTTTTCCTGTGGACACTTTTGGGTGTGTTCGGTATGAGGTACTCAAAATAATTTATTTAAGTCAATATGGAAGGATTTTGAATTTTGTTTTGATATTTTGTCACGTGATTTAAAGTGAGAGTCGGAGAGTAGCCATATAAATGCGGGTTATATGGGGGTGAATTGGGGGTAAGAGAAAAAAGGGCACAAAATCGGGGAACAAGATGCTCGTCCAACGTGAAAGGGCCATAGTTAGTGGGCCGACTAGGTTGGAGGAGGTCTTCAAAGGGGTGTCTAAAAAATAAAAAAATTAAATGTAGTTTGTAAAAAAAGGATTCATATTTGTCTCTCCGAGTGTGACATTAGATATTGACTAGTTACTTCTTTTTTTCTATCCTAGGGGTCAAATGGGAAGTACATAGACAAAATGGGCGACTATGTGGCTAAAAAGTTAAAATATATATATATATATAGTGGGCCGGGCCGGATTTTAATTATTTAAAAAAAAATTCTAATACTAAAATTTATTAAATTTGATACTTTAAAATGTAGTGGTTGTCAACTTTATTTTAACCATCAAGTTTCTTAAATTATATTTTGGCCGGATTTTTAATTATTTTCAATCTATAAATACCATTCATTCTTCTTCATATTATCTCACAATTCCCCACTCTCCTCTTTCCCTAAATTTCCTACTTATCTAAATCTCTCTCTCTCTCTCTCTCTCTCTCTCTATCTTCCAACTTCCAAGTTCAAATTTCAAAATTTAAATTTAATGGATAATGATAATCCTCCACCTCCTCCTGCAGTCCGAAGATCAATTTCAAGTCCGGTGTGGTTGCATTTTGAGCGAGAAGACGAGAAACATGTTAAATGTCAACATTATGGTCAAATATATCTCCATAAGTCCGAACCGATTTTTGGGGGTACCGGTCCGTTACATAGGCACTTGGACAAAAGGCACAAAATTGAACTTTGAAGTTTATCTCTTCTTTAAATTTTTCCATCGATGCTAGCGTTTTGAACTTTTCATTTGTAATAAGTTAACCATTCAAGTTTGTATGTTTTGAATTTGCAATGTTATCAATTTAAGTTTGAAGTTTTATTTTAAATTACTTATGTAGTCTTGTATCACATTCTCAACTTTTTTATAATTTTTAGCACTTAAATAGCCATTGGGAGGCTTCATTCCAACAACATATTCAAGATATACACAAATATACCATTAACATATACAAGATATACATAAATGAGGAACTTTTTTTTGCTATAAATAAGCTAATCTTTTTAACCCAAAAAAAAAAGGTTGAAATGAAATCACACAGTAACTAAATCGGAACAATGCACATGAGTTTTGATACTAAACCAAAGTTCTTAATTTAATTATCTCATCTGATCCTAAGTCCTAATGTCATGTGCAGATTGTCACCTCTCCATCATCGGCGGAGACATTTCAAATACGCTAAAAAATACTTAATTATTATTATATATAAAATATTTGAAACTAATAAGATCTTAGACATTGGTTGTTCTACATTTTCGTACTTCATCACAATCAATCTTCCAATTTCTCTGTGAGTTGATCCTTTTATTTCAATTTATCGATTCGTAAACTCAAAGAATCAGTAGGGATGACTGATAACACAATATTTTGACATAACTATTTTCCTTTTAATTCTGCTAATTGATTATTTTTATAATAATATCCATGATGCTCAATAGTGTTATTATATTAATTTGCTCGAATCATGTTCACGAAAAGATATTTTCTCTGCCGCCATAATTTTTGGTGTTACCAACTTATTTTTTACAGCAAATAGGAGAAAAAAGAAGAAATGGTGGAAGTTACGAAATCTGTCATATATATGTAAAAATGCCTATTTATGATTTTTTTTAATTTTAAATTAATTAGAAGTGGGCCGGGCCGGGGCCCCGGTGGGCCAGAACCCCGACTGTTGGTAGGCCGAGCTACCGGGCTAAATGGCATGTCCGGCCCAGCCCCCTAATTTTTTCCACTAGCCCAATCCAACCACCCTCTTACCGGGTTGTGGGGTCGGGACGGTTATGGGCCGGGTTAGGTGGGCCGGTCCCGGGCCGACCCGGCCCAATTGACTGGCTTAACTCTATTGCTTAGTCTAGTTTTTTATGGAAGTTTTAACAATTTATGAACAGATTGTAGTATTATTACTTTTATTTTCAAAGACTTTTGTTTAATCTTAGCTTAGAAATATAAAAAATAAATATATTTTCTATATTTTACTATCTTCGACTTATTGTCATTTGCTTTTTCAAATTCTATTATTATTTCCTCTTCAAGTAATTGTTATTTGAGAAAAGAACCTACATAAAGGGCTTATTTGTGGATGATGAATTAGTATACTGACTCACTTCTATCATTGCCATTTATAGTCCAAGGAAAACTCTTTTCAGAAGTGTTAACGGTCCAATAACCAATAAAAGTGCTCGTCATTAATTCATAATATATAACTTATTAACTCGAATATTTTTAAATTTTTTGATCCAATTTCAAAAATAAAAAATAAAAAGAGGGGTGAGATGCTATAAAAAGAACTCGACTCGATTTTTTAGCTATTTATAGGATGATGTCACATGAAAAACGTAATCGTTTCTTTCATTTCTGTGGGCTGTTGGCCGTCTGTCAAGGTTTCGGGACTTTAATACCGGTAATTTTAACAATAAATTTAAGTGTTAGTGCTTGGTATTTTTTCTTTACAAGGGAGTCAGTGCGGAGCCACATGGATCCAAAGGGTGTCAATCGACACCCTTCACCAAAAATTACACTGTGTAAATACGTAAAAAGAATTTTTTTAAGGGAAAATTTCACTTATAAACAATTTATGGGTCAAAATTACATATTCATAGCCCATATTTTAAATTACAAACCTATAGCCCAACATTTCATGGCCCAACTTGAATATTCACCTTTATACAACAATATACAACTTTATACACCTACTGTAGACAATGTATACACCTTGTATAAAAATGTATAATAATGTATAAGACTAGTATACAATATTATACAACAATATATAACTTTATACATCTACTGTAGATAATGTATAAACCTTGTATAAAAGTGTATAATAATGTATAAGACTAGTAAAAAACTGAAGAGGAAAAAAATGGCTATGGCGGGTAACTAAAAAAAGATGGGCTAAAACGAGTAAATATTTTGCCATAATTGGCATACAGTGTAAAATTCCCATTTTTTTATGTATACATACACTATGTGTTGAACCCCCTTAATTTCGTCGTATATTTACTTTTTTTATATTTTGACATCCCTCAATAAAATTCCTAGTTCTGCCACTGAAGGGAGTGTGTGCAAGTTGTTTATTTCAAGCATAGACTGAACCAATCAGTTGTTTCCTTTTCCATAATAACTAGAAAAGAGAGGCGCATGTTTTCGTGTATTACTTGAGAATAAATTCAGAATTTTATGTAAAAACCATAGCATTTAGTGACTTGGTAAATCAATTTTCTTCTCTATTAATCAATAATGTAGAACTATTAGCATAGCTAACATAAATTATTTGAAGTTTCGATAACGAGTTTTCCAACGAGCTTTACCATGAGCTTTAGAAACTCTAGACTGAATAGTAGTTTTGAAATATTTACTCTAGACTGAATAGTAGTTTTGAAATATATACATATCATTAGTGTCAATATTGACATGTTGGGAATAACAAAAGAAATAAATTACTGGTATCTAGGTATTATTTTTTTCTTTCATAAAAGAATTAAAGAACGAAGCATGGTAAGTACCATTCGATCTGACGAAATTAATAATAATATTTGTGAACATATTGTACAATAAAAACTAGATAAGTAAATATAAATTAACCACTAAATTCTATATAGGTCGAATATCAATTGATTTAGAATCCATCATTAAAGTTACCACCAAATGCTAAATTTGTCAAAAATATCAATTGATTTAGCATTTCTCGTTAAATTTACCAACTGTTTTAGCTCCGGTTGGTAATTTACCAACCAATTTAACCTACTCGTTGGTAAATTTACGAACTATTTCAATATCAGTTTGTAATTTACCAACAAATTTGATCTCAATTGGTAGTAATTATTAACCGATTTGACATTTGTATGTAAAATCACCAACTAAAGATGGATCGGTTGGTAAATTTTACCTATGGATTAATAATCGGTTGGTATGTTACCAACTGATTCTAATATGTTAGTAATTTACAAACCACAAAATTAATTAGTTGGTAAAAATTTCCAACCGATTGAGTTTTCGTTGGCAAGTTACCAACAGATAACAATCAATTGGTAATTTACCAACACATTCCTAATTGGTTGGTAAAATTAGCAACAAAATCCTTTTGTTGGTAATTACTTAGTTAGTAATTCGTTGGTAATTTGTTAATAAACTATATTCCCCATTTTTTTGCCATATCTACCTACCGATATATACCCCGTTGGTTACCAACGAAAGGTGTTTGTTGGTAATTTTTCGATTGGTAATCTGTTGGTAAAAAGTTGCTAGATTAGGCGCCATTTTTTCCCGCCATATTTACCAACTAAATTATTTAGTTAGGAAAATTTTAGTTAGTATTCCGTTAGAAATCTGTTGCTAAATTTTGAATAACAAATCAGTTACAAATTCGTTAGTAATTTGTTACTAATATGCTAACGGATTGGGTTGTTGGTAAAATCCGTTGGCAATTCAGGGTTTTCTTGTAGTGTAAGACGTTATCTGTACATCTGAATATTACATAATTAAGAATGTTTATTTTTAACATCTGAATGAACATAATTACATTTTATTAATGTTTATTTTTAACATCTGAATACATATGAATGAACATAATTACATTTTATTTTCAAATTATTAGTCCCTCTGTCCCAATTTATGTGGTACAATCGAATTCCGAAAGTCAAGTTTTTTAATTTTGACTGCAAATTCGGACATAGAATCTCTAAAAAAAAAATTAATTTACATATTTCAAAACTAGGTAAGAAGTACTATATGTCACAATAATACCAATTCAAAATATATATGAAAAAATTGCAGTAAAAGCAAAACTTGTTTGACTCTTGAAATACGAAAGGTGACACATAAATTGAGACGGAATGGATAACAAACAAAATAAAAAAGAGCTTTGAACTGTTTTCAACATCATGTCAAAACTTCATCGCTGCGGTAACCCTCCCGTAATCCACCAGCAAATTCTTCTCTAATCTCAAATTAATTTCAAAGACGAAAAAGAAGATATTGATGCAATTTTTACTTTTGTTTATCTTCTCAATTCTCAAAATTCATCCAACCAAATACTCTAATTAACAGACCCACCATTTTTGCCATCATAGCTCAATAAAAGATCACCACTGTCAAGGTGGTGGTGGGTGGGTTTTCTTGATCTTGTTCATGGTTGTTTTTCATGTATTCGTATTTAGTTATATGTCATTGATGTAATTTTTCTGGCAATGAATTGCAATTGTATTTGTTGGTTTAATTGATAGGTTGAATGGAAAATGGGGGGAAAAGAAGTGGAGGAAAAAATGAGTTGTTCCCTCTTGCTTTATGAAATAACCATTTGTCCTTATAGGTGGTGGAAAGAAAAGTTCTCCTACTTAAAAGTAGAAGCACTCCTTCGTGTTGCTAAAGGGTCAAGAAGAGGGTCTCCCCTCGCGCCGTCGTCATCGCTCGGCTCGGCTTCGGGCAAATGATTTAATTGATAATCTTTTTGGACCAAATTTCCTTTAATTTTAATTATTTAATTAATTATTATTTAATAATTAATTAATTAAAGATCCTGACCCGCGACCCGACCCATTTTCTTTCTTTCCCGGATTAATTTAAAACATTTCCCTCTGTTTTTTCAACGGAATTTTTCTGAAAGGTTGCAAACTTTTCTGAAAAGTTGCAAATCTTTTCCCAAATAGGCTATATATTTCTGTTGATCCTCAGAATTTTTCCTTACGAAATTTTCTGAGATTCATCTTCTTCTTTCTCTGCACTTCTTAAAAACTCTCGTGCGATATACTACCTTCGAGTGGTTCGTAGTCACGTAATTTCTTTGTCCGCTATTTTGGTGAGTAAATCGTTCTATCTAGGAGGAAAGATTCCAAAACCTCGGGTACATTGGGGAATAATTTCTTAAGGACACATTTGTGAATTCAATGGGCTCGATTTGGTTTTCCATATACTGTTCATATTATTTTTCAGTTTCTGTTAATTTCGTTTTCTACAGTTTTGCAGAAACTGGACAGATTCTGTTTTCTGTTTCAGGAATTAGTCTAACTTACTGGTTCAAAGTATTCTTTGCAATACAGATTTAATAACAGTATTTTCTTAGGCCATTGGAGGAGTGATGATTAGGAAGAAGCATGTTCAATAATGGAGATTGTTTCTTGATTTCTTTGTTTCAGAGATTGAATTGTGTATTATTTCCACTGGTCCGACAATACAGAAGAGAGATGAGATGAAGAGGAAGGTTTAGAATCCTTAGCCATGGAAGATTTGTGTTTCTACAAGGAGATAAAATTGGAAAAGAAGACAAAATTTAATGCTCCTAAGTTTAATACTCCTTATAATTTAACACTGAAAAAATACAAGAAGCAAAGGGTCTGAAGAACGATTTTCAAACTTTGTTGAGGATCTGACCGAATCAAACTTGTTAAGATGTATTAAGTGGCTAGATCTTAATAAAAATAAATGCACTTAATGGACTGAGATCTGAACTATTCAAATTTACACCTCTGTTAAGTGCAAACAAATGAGGCCTAACGCTTAGACCTTAGCAGCCAGCTTACAGTTAATTAGTTTGGCACAATGCAGCTAGTATTTATTTAAGTTTCACCTTTTATTACTGTATCTGTTTATCAATTTCAATTCCTTTAGCTGAAAGGTGGAAGACAAGAAAATCACCTTATTATCTTTAAAATATTTCGGAAGAATATTTATCCTAAGCTATTGATGTTTAAATTGACAGATCATCCTCAACTAGTTTATGTACTTCCCTTTTTTCTTTCTTTACACTAATAGGAATTTTTTCAAGTTTTGGTCCCAAAACTAAACTTCATTTCGGTCATTTGCACTTTTGTCCCTTTTTTGTGCTGGTCTTTAGTTTTTGTCCTTCAAATGGATTGGTCTTAAATTTTTATCCTTCAAAATTGCACTCATGCCTAAGTTATGCCATCATAAGTTACGCAATATAATATCCATAAATTATGTTAGCTCCCTTAAAGAACTTATGCCCCACTAGACATAAGTTCGATTTTGAAAGGCAAAATTAAAGACCAGTCCATTTGAAGGGCAAACCGTGCAATCACTTCATTTCTTTAGATAGTTTAGTTGTTGTATTATAAAAATAAAAAATGAAAAACAGGGAAACAACACCGAATACCCCTTAAATTTAAAGTAATTTCACTCCTACCCCAGCCGGTCGAAAATATTACCCGACGTACCCCTCGCCCAAACCCCTTCCTCCGTGATACTAGCACAGTATATTTATATATCATGATGGTATCATGGAGGTAAAAGAGAAGATCATAAGCCCATGATACCATCTCAAGATATTTATATATCACGATGGTACGATGATCTGAGTAATGTCTCATTAAAGGATCAAGATGTCTTGATACCATCACAGTATATATATATATATAAGATGATGGTATCATAAAGATTTTTTTGTAGAAAAGTGTGTCTTTTTAAATATGCAAAGTGTTTGAAAACTCTGCTTGGGGTTCCGATTTCAACTGTGCTTTGGGCTGAACTTGGAATCCGCATATAAGAGCTACGGGCCGCCTGTAAATAGCCCAATTAGACTGGTCTTGGACGCATATTACCCAACACGTGTATAATGTGATACAAATTGCTATGCTGCTCTCTCCCACAGAGGAGCTGACCACCCCAGCACTTGCTGTTTCGAGTTTCAGCATTTGGAAGGTAAGTGCTTCACTATCTCCAAGGTTGAAATCCATATTCCTGTTAGTTACACCACTATTACTACTTTTTCTACCGTCTTGTCTTGTTTCTACTTCTGTTAATTGTTTGTTGTAACTCATTGGCTAAACTACATTTCCCCTGTTCTTAATTATGCTTGTCTTTTGTTCTTATGCTTTTTTTCTATGTACCCTTTTGTCCTTGGTAGATAAATTTAGTCTCTGAATCTTCAAAATTGTTGCTTTTTGGTGTTGGCCTACAGGAAAGTCTTTAATCATGGAGTGTAACCTGCTTAATTCACTTGGCCAAGCCAACTTCCCAAGGTGATTTCTTCAATTCTGGCAGTTTAATGTTAGGGTTTTCTTTATGTGATTTGGAGACTTCATGTCTCCAACTCATTCGCAGGCTATGGAATATAGGATTTCCTATATTCCTATCATGTACTGCTTTCTTATCAATATATACCGGTCCATGCTCACTGAGCGGAAATGGACAAGATTTTTTTTTTTTTTTTTTTAAAAAAAGATTTGGAGACTTCATATTATACTGTTAGTTTGATGCAATGTCGAATCTTGATATGCCTTTCAATCTTTTTGGAGTTTAAGTTCTATGCAGTAAAAAATATTTTACACAATGGATCACTCATAAGGTTACTAACTTACTGCTACTGGTTCAACTGGACTGATTTGGCACTATCATTTGTATGCCAACTTGAATCCATCTTTTTATGTTTATGTGATTCTATTACCAATTTGGGTTTCCTGTTATCCTTTAATCTCATTTCGCTTTATTCTGATTATACAATCTTGATCAAAAAAATGCTGACCTATTCCAAATTGGACTATAAATGGCAATGATAAGGTTCAAGGCGGAAAATATCGATGGAGTTAGAGGAAATATGGCTTCATGCAATTCAAGAATAGGTTTCCATAGGATGCGCAAATCATTTTCAGTCCTCAATTGGAAATACAGTGTACCATGTACCTCTTGGAAAGTATCTTGCACCCCTGAAAATTTGGAGGAGGAGTTTTCTGTGGCAGTATCGGACAACATAGCAGAGGTTGGTGAGTCTGATCCTGAAGAAGTTCTTGACCGACCTTTGAAAAGCGATGAGGTAAGGTTTTCTATGACCCTGTTGCAGACCTTTATTAGAAAGCAAACATCTTACAAGAGCCAAATAAATTCTTTCTTATTCCTCCTTTTGGCGGATGCTTCCTTTCTTGGTTGAGCATTATCTTTATTGTTGCTGCAAGTATATTGCGCTATACTGACTCTCTGCTACCTTAATAGTTGAAGTTACTGCTTGCCAATGCTGAAAGATCGAAGCTTCTCAATAAATTGAGTGAAGCCAATCGATATAATCGGTTGCTTAAGCGAGAGGTACATATTTTACTGGTTTTCCATTCATATCTCGTAAATACTTCTTATGAGACTGATAATGAGGATGATTCTCCATCGCAAATGAACAGGAACAAGAGGGAGACAGTTTCATATTGATGTTAATCCTTGTCTGGTCCTCATTAATATTTGGCAAATATTGGAACATAGTCTCGGGTACTCTCGTCCTGTTAATAATTCACACGGTTAGGCCTTTTGAATTTGCAGCTAATGGCAAACTTTTGAGCTAACATAAAGTTAAGGCGGGGAATTGGTAGACATACAAGGTTTTGGAAAGATGCTTGGACAGGTCACACGTTTTTGAAGATCAAATATCTGGACCTTTGTTTGTTTCACTACTAATACAGGTCTGGGTCTCAGATTGTTGGAACAGTAGATGCTGGTGCATTAGTGTTAGAAGGAATTGGTTTGATTGGGAGATACCCAGAATTCTCTCCTGTTGGATGATTTAGAGAAGGTGGCGCTTAATGTTGATGTTCCTGATAGCACTTTTTGGATGGGATAAAAGAATGGTATCTTCTCTGTTAATTCATGTTACAAAACAATTAACAGTGAGGAGTGAAATCCTATTAGCTGGCCATGGAAAACAGATATGGAATCCCAAGGCCCCTTACAAGGTTTGTTGTTTTACAGATATGGGAGAGGTTTGACATTATGCAACAGGTGTTTTTTGTGCAAAAGAGAAAAGGAAAACTGCAGCCATCTCTTCCTACACTGCCCAGTGGCAAACAGATCTGCTCACTATTTTAAACCTTTCCAAAATTCCTTTTGTCATGCCCTATACAGTACAGGAGTTACTGACCAGATGGAGTGCTGAAGGTATAAGGATACCTGCGAGGAAGATCTGGAAAATAGTATCTGCTTGGGTTAGCTGGGTATTATTATGGCAAGAAAAGAATTCTAGATGCTTCGAAGGGAAAGTTGATACTTGATACTGTATAGAAGATGAATTTAGATGCTTATGGTTTTTGGTGGTGTAACCTACAGGATGTAAAAGATGAAAATAGTTTGGTAGATTTCATAGTCACTACAGGGATAAGGAATTGTACAGAAGGCATACTTTCTTTTGGTTTTCGCATAGAAATATCCCTAACTTTGTAATGTCCTTGCACCATCTTAGTTCCAAGCTATTCATCTATTACTAGTATACTATTACTTACCTGTTCAAAGAATTTTTGTCTGGTCCTCATATTGCAGATGATGTATTTCATATGGCTTCACCAAGTGGATTCTAGTTCCAATTTTTGAATTTTTTAAAAAACTTGTGGAACTAGAATCCAAAAGTGGAACTAGAATCACTTGGTGAAGCCCTATGAAATACAGCATCTGCAATACGAGGACCAGACAAGAATTTTTTGAACAGGTATATTAGTAATAGACGGATAGGTGAATTATAATCAGATGAAAATATAGTTAGCGTCTTAGTTCTGCAGAAATACAATCTTAATGAGATCTGTTTCTAAGAATCCTCGATGCAATAGGTGAATTAAACCCATAGATAGCTGTGTGAAGTTAAAGGTTTATGGCTACAGATAAATGAAGGAAAATGCTTTGCATGGAATCTCAATCTTTATTTTTTATTTTTTATGATGGACAACTAATATGCTATATTACTGCAGTTGCAAGCCAAGGAGGATGCACTGGTTAATTTCAAAAGTGAGCTTTCAGTCATCGAACTTGAGATTCAGGTTTGCTTCGATGACTGGTGTTATTATAATTTTATTGCTTCAGATCTAATTGTAATTTGTATGTATTTGATGCATTTGCATACCAGTTATAACAAACCTATGGTCCCTTGTGATGTGATGATTTGTGCCATGATCAACTAGAATGTGATTTATGCTTAAATGAAATTATCCACACTTGAAGACAACACTTATCGGAAACCAGAAGAGAAAAGTTAGACAGTTGATAATCAACATTTATGTGGGACTTCAACTCTATCAACCGGCATTAGCAGCTTAAAGAGTGTAAAGATAGCTTATATTTCATTTGACTTGCAGGGTTTGGTTAGATTGGCTGAAGAAATTGCTAAATCTGCTATCCCAGCTGGTTCAAGAAAAATTAATGGGAGATATATCCAGTCGCACCTGTTTTCACGTTTAGAAGGTATTATTACCTTATTGTGCTTCCTTAAACTGATCACCAGACTCTTTTCAATGCCAGACAGTGCCAGCTTTATTAGATTCTAGAGTTATGTTTATGGATGAGTTTAACCTGCCATTTCCATGATTGCCGTCTTGATACTTCCGTTCTGTGAAGCCATACAAGAAAAATTGAAGGAGCAAATAAAGGACGTGGAAGCTGTACAAGCCAAAGAGGTTCCTTTATCATGGGTTGGGGTAGCAGAGGTGAGTTCTTTAGGAAGTTTCTTCTATATCTGCTAACCAATTTGGAACTGTGCAATTCCTACTGCTGTCTAGGTTTTTATGCATTTGGTGGCTGATACCTGACAATTAAATGATGTACAGTTGGAGTAGACATACAACCCTCTACTAGCTTAAGATCCTTTTGTGCATTGTGAAAATTGAAAACTTTGAATTTGTTTCAGTTAGTCTGGTGTTACTGTCTTTTCGGCTCGGCCTATTGAGATTAAACTCAAACGAGTAATGTATCATTTTCCCCCGTTCTTTTCAGATTGCTCCATATCAGTACTTTTTTTCCTTTCTAGGAAAGGTAAGATAATTCATCAGTGCTTTCTATAACTCTATTATATATCTGAACCTGACACAGATATTGTGTCTCCAAATTAAGTTAAAAAACCAATCCTTCATCTCAATTTTCCCTTGAAAGTTTTTCGCCTTAGTTAAATTGGAACACTCTGTTGATTGCTTACTTGTCTCGAGAACAAAATAGGTCGTGTCTTAAACCCTGAATTACCCGTGGTGCACTTGCGGGAAACTCCTTGCCGAGGGCCTGTGCACCCCCGGGATTAGTCGGGGCTCAAAGAGACTCGGACACCCGGTGCTTAATCAAAAAAAAAAAAAATAGGTCGTGTCTTATCTTTGGAGTTTCTTATAGCTTTACATGGCATCTGGAATTTTTAGCATGATATACTAAGATTCCTTGCAACCTTTCTGTCGCTTATTAATTAAGTATGTTTAAAGAACCAAGCCTCTCAAGTAGGGCTTGAAAGAATCTAGGTGATCCGATCAGATGATAAGATAGAAAGAAAAAAGGTTTAATGCTATTGCATAGGAGCGGGGTTTACCCTGTGCGCACCCAAAGGGTAGCGGCTGCGGATTCCCTTGTTATTAAAAAAAAATAAAAATTAATGCTTTTCTTGTGGTGGGGGATACGAATTCTAGTTTCATAATCAATGTATTAACTTTCCCCTAGCTGGATGAAATTTTCTTTACTAAGGAAATCGGCAATTTTATGTTGAAGAACTTCCGATCCAGAAATTAGCACTGAGTTTTCTATCTACCATCACTTAAAATGTTTTTTATTGGGTACACACTTTGGCAGCCGATTACAGAAGGCATTATGACCTTGAATTTTGATTATCTTTAGAGTGTACAAGTAATGGGTTCCTTTGATGGTTGGAGTCAAGGAGAGCACTTATCTCCAGAGTACACTGGCTCTTATATGCACTTTTCAGCTACATTGTTTCTAAGACCTGGAAGGTGCGTTTCTCTTTTGCCAGAGTAAATTTATTCTTGCTCTCTCTCTCTCTCTACTAAGTGTATTTGTTCTTTCCTTTAAAAAAAGAAACTTTTGCATTGTACCAATAAAAAAGAAGAAGATATTTTTGTGTTGTCAGGTATGAAATTAAGTTCTTCATAGATGGCGACTGGAAACTATCCCCACAATTACCAACTACTGGAGAGGGGTTAACCAAGAACAATTTATTGGTCGTGAAATAGCTCGTTTAGCTAGCATGGGATCTATATGTGCTGAAAGTCTGCATTCTGGGCTGAAAGAACAACTTATTAATCGTCAAATTGCTCCTGTAGCACTCATCATGTCATGTCTACCTGCTGAAGGTGTGCCATAGGTGTGAAATGCCGTCTTTCAGGATCCGGATCTCAAGCCTGTCAATTTATGTAATGAACTATTGGGAAAATATTAGTCTGAGGAATGTTTAGTAAGCAATGTTGTCATTGTATATATGCTAACTATCGTACTAATGTATAAGCTTCAGCCATAAATGTGTTCGTTCATCATTCATGTTGTTTGTCTTGTTGAAATTTAAAAGGAAAGGAATTGATTCAAAAGGTAGCTCATGAGGTAAAGAGTGCTCAAGACCATATATGGAGATTTCTGATTCTCTCGACCAACTATAACTCCCATACCCAATAATCAAATCAATAATCAAAGTGTTTGACAGTATATAATGGACGCCCTAAGATATGTAAGGGCGTTCAAAGTGATTTGTCAAGATTTTAGTCTTCCATTCTTTTTCTTTTAATGTTTTGAGTTGAATGTTCAGACTTTTAGCAAATGATTAAAGTAATTTCTCAATAATGTTGACTTATTCTATATGATGAACTCAAGTCCCCTTTTCCATGCCAACCCTTTAGTTTTAAAGTCCTATCATCCAATGTCAAGGCCACGAAATTAAATAAACATCGATACAAGTGATGAATCATGGAGTTAAGGAATAATCGGCCGTCATAGTGATACATGCAATAACTCCCTTATTTTAGTTGGCATCGACTAAAATAATGCTATTGTTTGTGAGGATTCTTTTCGATATCTCAGAGGAATCTGAAAACGATAAAGAATTGTTTTCCCACGCCAATGAATGTCCAATTTGTTTAAATCAGGATTCACATCTAGCCTATCGCATTCATAGTACTCCGTACATTAAACTTGAAAATTCAAAAAGACAAATCAAAGCCACGACAATACATATAAACCTCAACCTCCCCTCTATTATAGTAGCTACTATTACGATCGCAAAGGGGTTCGTGGCTTTGTCCTAAACAACACACGAAAGGGCATAGTAGGTTTATATATAGTTTATGTATAGCTTACCTCATGCCTGGTAGTTGTTAAAATTTGTATAATTATTTCTGGGACGTTTGTCAACTAGGTGAAATTGTTTTATTTTTTATCGAATAATTTAGCTTCCTGTGGAAAAAAAAAGCATTTAATAATTCTTTTTTCAAATTATCTTTTTATACTATTTATCTTTCCATTATTTGCTTCTCATATATTTGGCTGATGTAATTAGCAGTCCGGATAGTGGCTGCTAAGGTTTAGGTGATTAAAAAAATGTACAAATGTCGGATTTAATTTAGCTTCTTCGTGAGTTTATTTTTTTATATTTGAATCCCATAGTGAAAATTTAAATTTCATGCGTGGCCAGTCAACTAATTGTCTGTGTATTTATTCTCTCTGTATGGTAGTATTATAATATCCGTTCTCTTTATTCTTGAATTGTAAACATTAAATTGGTTGGAATACATGGAAGTTGTCATATGCTGTCTAGTAACAATATTGATAGAAGAAGAGGCTAAGCATTTTCGCAGAAAACAGAGAAGGAATCCACTGTCCATTTCAACAATCACAGCCTTCCCCTTTCTTCTGATAAACTCCCAAAAGTACCCTAGTTGAAGCTAACGTATCCCTCCACGCCTTTCTTTTTAACTTCATTTGGAGAAGCCTTTACAACAAGCATCTCATTGCTTGAATGGTTTTTCCCATCAAAATTTGGATGCCCACTCTTCTTTCTCTCTCCTTTGGCTCTGTTAAAGACGCCTGGTACTATCGTTGCATTGGCCTTGACCCTTGAGATATTCATATAAATCTGTCCCATCTTTTCCCTTGTGTCCAATAACTACAGCTAGCGTTGTAGCTTCTTTGAAAATCTAAAAGATTGAGAATAAGAAAGAAAGGATGATGTCGAGAAAGTTGATGAAATCATATTCTGAGAAGATGTCCAAGGGGGAGGAGAATAAGAATGCCAAGAATACTAGGTTGTTGATCACGGTCAATGTGCTGGGAAGTGCAGGACCGTTAAGATTTGTTGTGAGTGAGAATGATAAGGTTGTTAAGGTGGTTGACACAGCTCTGAAACAATATGGCCGAGAGGGCCGACTTCCAGTTCTGAGTTCTGATGTCAATGATTTCTTTCTTTACTCAGCCAGTGCTGGAATTGATGGTATGTACACATATATCTTACATCCTCTCAATCTTTCTTTCTTTTTTAACCCCGAGAGGATCAACAATATTCATACTTACTCTTAGAAGTTGCAGAAGAGAGAGCTGAGTCAAATTTAAGCAATTCAAATCAGTAAATTAATGGGTCCAACTCGCCCGAGGTTCTTCAATAGAAGGCTGGGTCATTATAGGTCAAATTATGAAATATAACCAGACTCACCTAACCTTCTCTCTTTTTTCATTTGGCTTGTTGAAAATGTGAAAGCTAATGTATTTTTTAATTTAAGTTCTTTCGTGTTTACATAATTCTCAAATCTCCAAGTTTGATTTTGTGTGTTTAGGTTTGACTTGCATTTTGACCCATTAAGTTACACTATTTTGACGTATGTTGCTCCAATACTTTAAGATTGGTGTTAAGAGTGTGTATTGGATCCTCAAAAAGTTATGCACTTTGGAGGATCCGACTTGGGTACTTTGACATTTTTAAGGATTCGAGCAAACATAGAGTTTGACCCAGGAGCATGTTGGATTATTTCGGATTCAATGTGTCAAGTCAAGGCAAACGAGTCTTAAATCAATCCGTACAAACTTAGGCGGGTGGGTTGATTTTGTCACCTAACTTACTCTCCATACACAACTCAAATCTCTAAGCTACTATACTCCCTCATGATTCGATGAAGCCTCACTTGTTCGAATTAGTCTTACTGCATTGCGTTGCTTACTTAGTACATGTTCGATCAATGCTTTTGATGCATTGACAGCCCTTTTTTCTGAACTGATTTTCAGCTATAGGACCATCAGACTCGATAGGATCAATAGGGGTGAGGAATTTCATCCTCTGTAAGAAGCAGAAACAGCCACTGATGACAGAAGGAAGGGCACATGGGATTTCTCAGAATGGAAAAGGGCGATGGAAGGCTTGGCTGACTAAGTCCTTTAACTTCAACAAGATTCAGTCCCACTAATGAAGCACTTTCGTCTTCGCTATATTGTGGTTTCATCAAGCCTACAAGTTTATTCTGTGCTCGCTCTCAAAGCACTTGCGTTTGTAATGAGTATGAAAATTACATTAATAAATGATGTATACATATGCATCAATTCCTAAGTTACTCAAATGTGATAGGAGCTAATTCAATAAGCTTTGAAGTCTACATAGAAAAACCTTAACGAATAATTAGTCGATTGGAAGCCTTCATAAGAAAGCCTATTATTCTACCAATTGACTCTGTTTATGGTTTCATTCTCATATGACTCGTTCCTGTATAAAGTTATAAGTAGAAGCTGTTTGGAAAAATATTAGAGATACCACGTTAAGAAGAACAAATACGAGACAAATAAAATGTATTAATAACAATAAAGAAGATTAAGAGTTTGAATTGGAAAACCCGGTTCAAGGCATGGATGACACTGTCTTCAGAGTAGATTTCTGTCGCTACCCCGATGCAAATAGCAAAGTAATGTTCTACTCCCAAAATACAATGAACCACGTAAGAATTTTCTAATGTGCACTCAAATAGAAGTTCCGTAGAACCCTTTTAATCTCTCAACTGCTTTTGTAGGAATTCAGAATAAGAAGAAAAATGGACTCTTGAAGAGAATGAAATTATACAGAGCCTAAAGATCTAGATGTGCTGTTAATTAATTTCTGCAATGGAATAAGTTTTTACAGAAAGTAAAAATAAATACTGCCAAATTAATGTGGATCTCTAAAGTATAAATATATTAATCGTAGTAGCGATTTTGTCCAAATATGGAATATATTTTAAAATGGTGAAAAACACCCTACTAACTTTACTTTAAAAATCAAACTTTCCCTCCAACTTTGAATAATAGACATTATCTCCCTCCCCCCCCCCCTCCCCTTAATCCTAGTTGGCTTTTCTAAATACCTATTTTACCCTTACATTATCAATTTTTGTCTTTTTTTTACTTCTTTAAAACCATGATATTTTTCGTTTTTTATTCTATGTAAAAAATTTCCTATAGAAAAAAGTAAATATTATTTTCGAGACGAAAAAAGAAAAGTGAGAAATACTAATTGAGCATATGCCATTTTATTTTGGCGTTTCATACTTCTATAATAGTATAGATTATACAAGGTTTTTTTAATTAAGTCTTGAAAAAAAAATTTATTTCAGAGGTGTTTTTTGGTTTTTAATGTTGACTCATTCTATATGGCATATCTGAATTTTCTTTTCTATGCCAACCCCTTAATTTTAAAGTGCTATATATCATCTAATGTTAAGATCAAGAAGTAAAATAAACTTAAGCCAATCATGATGGAGTGAATTACTTGGCTGTGGGTAGTGAAGCCCTGCAATTATTCCCATTATTTAAGTTGTCATTGACTTAAACAGTACTCATGATTGTAAGGATACTTTTCAAATTTTTAGAGGAATCTAGAAACCATACCAATGATCTCCCATTGTTTAAGTTATGATTCACCACCAGCCTACACATGCATTCTTAGACCTCTACTAAAATTTAAAAAGAAGCCAAGTTTGCTTATGTAACTTAGTTTGATTGAATCGATCATTATGAATTAAATAAATCAAAATTAATCATTATTTTGAAATTATTTTGTTATCCTATTTTTCTTTATCTTCAACTCCATGGCGATGGATTCACAGCACTTGGTGAGAGCTTGAAGATCAAAAAAGTACGTCCAGAGCAGAGAAGCTCGCATCGGAGCTATGGTGAAGTCCAATTCCAATCATTTTTCGGCCAGATCCAGCGAATTGGAAGAGGAAAAAACCTTAATGCTTCAACTTTCCTAATTTTGTTTCTGATGCTTTTTTATTTTGTTTTTTTGGTCGGCTTAGACTTGAGACTATATTTGTTTTGTTTTTGTTTTATTTGATATTTAATAACATGTCCCTCCACTAAGATTTCTTAGTGGTTGCTTAAAAAAATAAAATTATTCTTTATCTATTCTGCCAAAGCATTAAACTTTGGGAAGTGAAGAGTCAAATTTAGACCACGACTTTAAAATTATTTTTTTAAAAAAACACTTTAAAATAAACCTCATAAGCTCAACCTCCCTAATAGTATAGTAGCTACTACTACGATTGCAAAAGGGAAGGTGTGAATCGTCCTAAACAGCAATCGAAAGAGCATTACTTATCATGGGTATTGGGTACTATAACTTGCTTCATGCCTGATAGTTGTTTAAGTTTATATAAGTCTTTTCTGGGATTTTTATCAACTTGGTATAATTGCCTATTTTATGTTTGTATTGAATAATTCAGTAACATCTAAGCGATTTATATATCTTTGTTCCAGTTGGAAAAAAAAAATTATAATTCTTATTTAACCTTTTCTCAGAAAACTGCTTATCAGTTTCCTACTTGCTTCACATAAATTTTTCTGAGGTAATTAGCAGTCACTTCGCCATATCTTTAATACTACTAAATTAGTCCGCGCTTGGCGCGATACATCACAAAAGATCTCATTGACTTTACAAACCAATATTTGTTAGGTACTTAATATTAAAAAATATAAACATGAAAGATCTCATTGAATTTATAAAGTAATATTTTTCTAATATTTAAATACAAACTTGAAAGGTCTCATTGATTTTTACAAACTAATCTGTTTCTAATATTTGAATATTAAAAAATATAAACATAAAAGATCTCATTGAATTTATAACCATTTTTTTCTAATATTTGAATATTAAAAAATATAAACATAAAAGATCTCATTCTAGGAACTAATTTTCTAATATTGAATATTAAAAATATAAACATTAAACAAAAGAGGAAAAACAAGAATAAGAAAATGACGTAGAAGATATCAAAACATGCTTACAAATCACCGCTCTTCTTATTCCTCCCACTCCCAGTGCTCTATTCTAAAAGAATAATTCATCAAATGGATTCGATCATTTGAAATACGGCAAGTGCGTAGATAGCCGACTGAAACTCTTATTTTGGCCCCGGTCTAAGTTTATAAAATTTTATAAGCTAAATCACTCAATAACTTTCGATGTATGCAAAGTTACAAAAACTCGCGTTCGAAGTTATAAATTTTGTCTCAGGTTCGTCTTATTACGAATGCTTGCCAAGCCTTATTTTCAACATGTATGGTAGAGGTTTGAACTATCAAGATTTTCATAAGTTTCACATGTATATTTAAAACTAAGACTAATTTTCCGAACTTTGAATTATCAATCTTCATCTCCACTAATATTTTCAATTTTTTCTAATAACACTCACTTAAATTAAACTCACATTTCTTCATTTAATTCGCCTTTAAGTTGAAGGGTTGCTTAGGTGATCGTAGAGCCTGAATAATTGAAAGGCAGAAACTGATGAAATAACATCCAATAGAAGGACAACAACATAGCCATATAATAAGGCACCTCCAATTTGGAAACAAAACCTTTGTGAATTCAAATTAATTGATTCAAGAAACAGAGGGTGTTCCCCTCCCTATGAGTAAAAAATAATTTTCAACTTACACTCTATCAAAGACGCGAAGATTGAAATACACACATCCATTTGCCAGCAACGTCATTGAAGAATGAGGACCACCTAATACTCACAAAAAAAAAACAAAAAAAAACGAAAACAAAGCTTGTGTAGTCTTGAAGAAAAGTTATTCAATAGTCATTCTGCCAAGTTAATTTTGAGACATGTATTTTATAAATCTAGTAAAAAAGATGCAAGTTTTATACCTCCAATGTTGATTTTTTCACTGCCTTGGGTGCCAGTGTAATTGAAAACCTGACAAAAAAAAAAAGGAACTGACAACAATACCTCATATATCGGTTTTTTTTACTGCCTTGGGTGCCAGTGGAATTGAGACCTGCAAAACAAAAATAGAACTGAAAACACCATTGTAGAATAAGAGAAAAAATAAAAGATTATACCCGTTGTTATGTTGACTATATTTCAGTGGGAAGTAAAGTAATTTTTTGTTTTTCCTGATTGGGACCGTTGGAATTTGTAGTAGAAAACAATACCGTATGGATTTTAAGAGGCTTAGGTTATTGTCTTTTTAGCTCCTACCATTGATGCATGATTAATACTACACATTAAATAAAATTAATTTACAGGAGGGGAGAAGAACCATAACATCTGAAGAATTTAGTAGAGACTTTAAGGCTGCTTATTATAGAGAATACAACGTGCAAGGTGCAACATTTATCATCATTAAAGAATTATAAAGAGAGTGAAAAGAGTGACTTTTGGATTTTTTTTAACATAGCATATAAATAGAAAAAACGAGAGAAAATTCAAAAAAAAAGAGAAAAAGGATAAATAGGAATGCTGGCTATAGAGACGTGCCACGTCACCTTGTCTATGCGTAACTTTATATTATATAGCGATATAGACTAGTAAACTTGTCCACGCTTCGCGCGGCAGTAAATAATCTTTTTTCATATATAAATCTTATATCTTATATCTTATATATATATAAAAGCAGGACATAGGCCGCTGACGTGGCACAACACAAATGCAGGGTTTTCATTTGTCTTTTTTCTCATAATTTTGGCCTTTTAATCCATTTTAACTCCTATTAGTTATTTAGTAAAAAAAAAAAAAAAACTGACGCATCCTTTCGGCCTCTTTTTGTGATGTTTCCATACGCTGCATGCCTTTTTAAAAGGTTGTGTCAAAATTTTGCCTCCGTCTCTCACTCCATTATTACTAAATAAACCCATTGTGCTACACCTCTTCCTTATTCGTTCCTTTCTCCAATTAATATCATTGCTCCTACTTACTTCCATAATAATCTGTTTCAATATAAGTACGCTTGCTTTGCCTTTTATAGTTTCAATATAAGTACAGATGCTTTGCCTTTTATAGTTTTACACTGTCATTTCTTTTTGCATTACTGAGATATTAATATAGAGTTTCTTCTCTTTTATTTATCCTTATTATTAATTTACTTTTTGAATTTTAACAGTACTCTAGCTTCTATTTTGGGGTATGCTTCGTGTCTTTTAAAATTTTCTCTATTTTGCATATATGATGTCACTCAATTATTGTTTGCCCTCTTTAAATTTTTATAATTATTATAGGAATGATACGGAAAGTTAACCGAGGAAAAAAACGCCATTTTTCAGAAGAATGACAATTTTGCAGACGAGATTCGAGGAGGAAAACAGAAAATTTAACTGGCGTGGAGAGGAAAGTAAGTGTTCTATGAATATGTTTTCTCCATTATTTTTAAAGACAAAAATCTTTATTATCTTTTACCTCAATGTTTTTGCTTTTTATTCCTTTTATTTGAACCCACTAATTCCCTATAATAATCGCATTAACTTCCCCATAATTAGCATTGTTGAAGATGATACATACCTTCACATAATTCCCCAAAAAATCACCCAACTCTTTAATTAAAGAGATAATGTATCCATTCAAAATTATCTTTAAATCCATCTAATTTCCTTATTCTATGTTACTTTATCATTAATTATTTCTATTTTATCTCACTTTCTTTTAATTTCGTGAATAAATGATATATAATTGTGGGCAATATAAAAGTGATGCGGCACCCTTAAGACATTTAAAGCAAGCTTACGTTTGACAACCTTGAATTATAGTTCAAAAGAAACGTTGGATCTCCAAACATATATGTATTCCTTAGTAGTTTTTTTTTTCCATTCAATTTATTTGAAAATTGGTGCTTAGTTTCATTCTTTTTTCTGAATTTTATTTTCTTATGCTTATGGGCACGGAGTCTTAGAAGATGAAAGTGAATGAGAAATGGTTGAATGTATTTTGAAGGATGGTAGAGATAAAAAGATCAATGGAAGATTTAAGGAGAATGAAGGAAAGAAATAGATTGAATGTTGTTGTAGTATTACAGCTTATTTAAAGATAGATTTAATTTTCGTTGTTATATGTTCGTCTCAATTGGAAGTGTTTATCAAACAAAAGTGTAAATAATTTTTTTGTGCTTATTTCTCTTTTGTAGCTCGCTTTTTTGTAGTTCTTTCCTTTATGTTAATCTACGGCTTATGCTTATTACCACATTAGTTCTATTTTTCATTCATATTATAATTGTATTATGCATTTTCTTTATTGAAAAAATGATTTAAGCTAAATGTAGGGATTAATTTAAAAAATGTAATAAGATTTAAATTACCGCGCGAAGCGCGGGTCGATTTACTAGTATAAAATAATTATACTCCCCTTCACATCATAGTAAAATATTACATGAGTCAAGATAACCTTAATCATGAATATTTATAGGCTCGGGGAGATGTAAAGGTTTATAACTATAATGCGAATGAAATTCAATAAATAGAATAAATAATGTTTAAGAGTATTTAAGGTGTGTCTTTCGAGTTCTTATAGTACATTTCAATTTTTTTTTTTTTACCATATTACATTTAATATAGCACATTTGGCATAATTAAGAGTGTTAAAAGAGTCTCTTTTGAGTTTTTTTTTTTTAACATATTACATTAATGAAAAAATAGGAAAAAGGCCCAAAAAAAGAGAAAAGAAGAAAGATATTTATTATATATATATATAACATAGTATAGTACACTTTCCCAAGTTTAGTTTTGTGTTTCTAGACTATTCTTTCCCGTTTTGCCTTTTTTTTTTCTTTTGCTTTTTGTAAAGATTCTTTTTTGAATTATTAAAAAATAATCAATGAGGAAAAAAAAAACCATTGACCTTGAATTTTTTTAGAAAAAATACTATCAACTATGTTTAAGACGAACATGCCGTGTTAGAGCACGGATTGAAATTGTTACGTTTAAGACAAACATGCCGCGTTAGAGCACGGATTGAAATTGTTCTCTTACGTAGCAAATTTACAAAAGAATTAGCAGGATAATAATAAATTTAGATATGATTCCTCTTAGTCTTTTTTTCTATGAGAAAACACTTATAAACATCATATATTTGGATTATTTAGAACACCCTTCCTTTCAATCAAAAGAAGATGTCTTTAAAAAATTCTATCCTTATTGATATTAAAATTTCATTTTTTTTCTTTAACCGAAACCTTAGCTCCAAGATCGCTTTCAATAATTTTTGGAATAAAATGAAAGATCGCAAATCCCAAATTAATTTGCACATAAAATATAACTAAAAAGGGAGAGTTAAGAACTTATTTTAGTGACAAAATATCAACAAAGACGGTCATTTATATCGAAGCACACATTCCAACACATCCAGATCGACTAATGACTTTTTCCTCATTACCTATAAATTTTCCCTCAAAAATTGAAAATTGATACTAACAAATAAATTTAAAGAATTTTCAAAACAAATAATTTGATTGACTTTTTACTAATTTGAGCTTTTGATCTATAGTTATTAAAATAAAACAACGGAGATAATATAAAGAAAGAAGAATTTTCTTTAAAAAAAAAAAAAAAACCAACATTACTATTGTACATACGTTTCATTTTCATGTCAATCTTACATAATTAGTTTCAGTAATTAATTATTTTTCTATGTCTTAATTAATTACTCCAAACTGACAGCAATTTCCACACGCATCTCGATAAATTTACACATGAATATGCCATACAATTTTACTGGAGCGTCCTTATTTTCCTAAAATTAATTGGTTCTTCGAACTTTATACTTCACGAAAAGATACACAAGCTGGATAAAACTTACGACGCCAACTCATAAATCAAAATAAAAAGAGAAAACTAATCTTCCTAATTTGATTTATTCTCACTGTTTGTTGGAAAAAATATTATTCGGATCTATTTCATAGCTTGGATGGAAATTCACCAAAAAATATTCACATAACCATCACTTTACACAAACCATAAGATTCTAATTAAAGAGCATATATAGAATGGGGCATACCTTTATCAGATTGGAAATTATGGAAGCGGTTACAACAACTTGCAGAATATATTAGTATAAATATTTTGTAGCTATCATCAAACTGTTCTTAAACTTAATTAATAATCTGTAATTTTTGGCAATATAACAAAAGATTAAAATTCAAACAAATATAAAGTTATAACAGATCGTGTATATAAGAGAGATAGACGCCAAATATAGAATAGGCACCAATTTATTACAGATGATACAATTGAGTATTTCACCGGAAATTTAGAACATTTCCTTTAGTATAGCTTTTAAGAGATTTAGCAACCCAAGCTTTTAAGAGATTTAGCAACCCAAAAAAAAGAAAAAAGAAAAACATTGAGGAGAAACTTGCATCCTCCTTTTCCTTAATTGCTGACCATCTTGCATCAATCATATATTTTTTTCTTTTCAGCCGTATAGCAGCATCTCTAGCCTAATCTTCTTCCTTGGATCTTCTAAGTCATATTCTTCTTTCTTAATTTCCTTCATTTGTTTCGTTGATTCTCTTCATTCTCACAAGAAGCAACACCGCAATAGTAAATATTTAATACCTCTGGTTGAGGAGTTACAAAAACCATTAATGACAATGACTTTTGGGCTTTCTAAACTGAAAAAAGAGTGATTAAGAGAATGTAATTAGAAATAATTTGTAAGTTTGTTAATATATCAAATATAAATAGGAAAAATTAAGGAAAATTTCAAAAAAAGGAGAAAAAAGATAAATATGAATGGTGGCTATAGAGAGGTGCCACATCACCTTGTTTATGCCTAGCTTTATATTATATGTAGATTCTCAGTGTATGCCTGTAATGCCTTCTCTCTTTATTCTTCTATTGTAAACATTAATTTGGTTGGAATACATGAACTTGTCATATGTTGTCTGGTAGTATTCGTATAATGAATTTAAGTTATATATGTTGATAGCGTAAATAATTTTGACATTATCAATGTAATTCACTTATTATAATAAATATTTATTTTTATTTTTGGATTATCAGTCAGGTTTCTTAAAAGAAGTAACTTAAGTAATATACATGTATATTTAGACTATGAGTGACTGAGTGTAGTGTAACATATAATTACAGGTATATCAGGTTATCAATTAATGTCAATCATAAAGGTTACTTCTAATTACCTAAGAAGACCAAATGAGTAAATATTTTTACACCATACAGCTTAAATTCATACAAATTTTATGAGTTTAAATTATATGAACGGACGTTGCAAAAATTACCTAAACAATCAAATATTTAAAAGGTATTGAATATAATAACATACTATAACAAGTTAAATAGTACGAATATTATTAAGAATTAGTAAATTTGGCCGCGCTTCGCGCGGTGTGAAAAAAATTATTAGATTCATTAGATATTTTTGTACTATTCAAAATATTTTAAAGATTCTTTTTGATCTTCAAATCCAAATAAATGAGATTCTAAATTCCAACCATTTTAACACTTAAAACTGTATATTTGACTTGGTTCCTGGGCCTGGGGTAAGATTTATCCAAAAAGAAAAAAGATTCCCTAAATTAGCACCATCTAATACCTATTCTTTTATGCCATAGTAGTAATGATTGATAATTAATATTTTTCTCATCCATTTAAATGCGTTCTTTTATAGAGGTATGACATGATCATAAGTATAAAAAATCATAGAGTATCCAGAGAAAAAGAAAAAAAAAAGGGAGGAATATGCATTTTATAGTAGATAAATAAAATAAATGTTTATGACATGTCATTTCTTATGTAAATGCATAAAGTAGTAGATTATGTTGAAGGGAAAAAAATACGAATAAGAAAAAAAGGAAAATAAAAACATACACGATTGTTAGCCTTGAACCTCCCCTTAAAGTAGTTGTCTAAAATAAAAACAAAAACGAAAAGATCAAGATTCTAAATCTAACAAAAAATGAAAATTACCTCTCATTAATGGCGAAAATGGGGTACTGTTTTCCAATCATATCATGACGAAAAGTCATCATCTGCATTTAATCAACAACATAAACACACAACAAACAAAAGCAAATTAAACTTCAAGCTCTTATCTGTGTAAAT
Source organism: Lycium ferocissimum (assembly GCF_029784015.1). NCBI lineage: Eukaryota > Viridiplantae > Streptophyta > Magnoliopsida > Solanales > Solanaceae > Lycium > Lycium ferocissimum. The sequence goes on from NC_081343.1 coordinate 63,349,899, forward strand.
AAACATATATGTAAGGATGAGAGGAAAGAAAAGAAATTTGAGGTGATATTTACAGAATGGTATTAGCCCATTGTTCATTCATCATTGGGAGTCACCGTGGCAAAAGGCAACACCGGAGAACACAATAAAAATTAGTAGCGACCAACAGAAGTAGCAATTCTCTCTTCCCATGTCCAAGCACTAAAACTTGATTTGGATATTAACTAGACTTATTTTTCGGTAACTCCTGTCTTTAAATCTTTCACTCTCTTTCTAAAGTAAAGATGGGAAACTCAAGAGACTCAAGACATTATTGGGTAGATTTTAATGTTATTTGAAGCTTATCATGAGGGAATTGTAACTGAAAATTCATGGGAAATTAATATTTAGACATTTTTATTTAGACTAATAAGGAAGAAAAAGCTTTAAAAAAAGATAAATAGAATTCTAGGCTATAAAGAGGTGCCACATCACCTTGTCTATGTCTAACTTTATATTATATATAGATAGATATAAATATAGATATAGATATAGATTATTTTATTAGTAATGTATATAACTTAAATCCAAATATTATACGAGCACCAAACTTGAGTCTTATATTATCAGAAATCAGAAGAGACTGACCATTTGCCCAAAAAACAGAGCAAGAATCGAGAGTCGCATTTCAAGAAAGGCATGTTTACCCCGAAATCGGATAATCAATTGAATTTATACGCGGGTGTAGGATATGTGCTTAGTTCATGAGATTGATAAGACGAAAGAAAGTGGAGGCTTGAAGGCTCACCAATAAGATAGCTAAAGATATAAACCTCATGAACAATGTATCATGTTATTAACAACAATATTAAAGGAAACGACCTTAGCGAATGGATGAGTGGGAGGAGAAAATGATATATGAGGTTCTTCTTTTGTAGGTACTCTTTTGAAGATAAAGGTGCCAACCCCCCAAAAAAGGGGATGTCCTCTATTTATAGTGTTGCCTCCATGGGCCTCGTACAATGCGAAAAATAAATAAAATAATCACAACAAGGACAATTACGAACATATTTGGTGGGATTAGGCGCGGCGCTCGTCGACACACGCAAGGTTGGTAGTTGACCATGGCAGGACGCTACTGACGCGTGGCTCTCGTGCAACGGCCGTACCGGACCAAACGGTACACCGGAACAACGGATATACGAATCAAATGGTCCATCGGAGCAGCGGCTATGCGAACCAACGGCTCCACCGGAATCACGGCCATGTGGGCCAACAGCTACACCGGAGCCACGGTGACGCGGACCAACGGCTACACCGGAACAAATGGTAACCCTACTCAGCTCCGGTGCAGGCGCTCCCCCGGTTTAGCTCGAATGCCACCAGGCATGTTCCTCTCTTCTTTCTCTCGGTCCTCATTGCTTCGGTTTTACGTTGTGTCCGGTATTTACCGTATACAGATAGCCCCTCACTCCTCGTTATGCTGATCCATCGGGGTAACGGGGAGTGAATAACTAGAAACCGGTGACTCGGCGGCTCGTTCTTATCTTTAAATTTTGGCGGGAAATGACCACGTAACGCCTGCGCCAACCGCCTTTTGCACGTTCGCACGTCGCCTCTCGTTAATGATGGGGACACGCGGCGTTATGCGATTGGTCACCTCGGTAACCGTTCCTCTTTCTCGTCTATATAAGGCCCGTCACCCATTCATTTTGCCATTTTCACGCTCTTTCTTCTCTTGACTTCCCCTTCTCTCCATATTCCTTTACATTCCCATAAATTGCTAACGAGTTGCATTCGACTTGTTGTTTGAATCATGAGCCCCTCGAAATTAGTGCAAAAAGCTGCTTTTGCCATTTGCTTTGGTTCGGCGGCGGCTATTTGTTTCGTTGTTTACGAGACACAAGTTTCTCCACTTCCTTTTTCTTTCCAACCCTTCCCCCTTTCGTATTTTCGATATGTCGAGTCTACTTCCCACGAAGCTCAGCGATGTCATCACGGGATCGGTCGGCATCCCGGCTAGAATCGAGCTCGCGGTTTCGGATATTATTCCGGCCAAATTCAATTTTAACAAAGACCTCGAGGTCGACAAGCCGTCCCACGGTCTCGGATAGGGGATACGATGTGAGCGATATCCTCATGTCGGTTAGGAAAAACTCGAAGTAGTCGGGCCGGCTGCGGATGGGATACCCGCCCGTGGGGTTTTGCACGGGCCGGATGAATCGGTCAACGATCGCAGAGAAGGGTTCTTGTTCGTATACACTTACTTTTACCCTCAAATCGATCTCGGATTGATCCGGTCATCCTTGATATGTGCGAACCTACGGTGTGACTTTAGCGCGGATCGGTCGATCGTTTGGAGGGTCGTTGCGTGTCTCCGGTTTTAGCCAACAACGGCGAGAAGGGTTCTGTTGGGCCATTTGATACGCTTATACTCCCCGAGGGTCTTCGGGCGGCGTAATAAAACTTGTCAGCGCGGCGGAACCCGTTCTTCTCGAAGATGGACGAGGCCCGGGATAGGGCTGGCTAGAGAGGTATGTCAGAGTGAAAATCGAGGACATCATCCTGGGTTATACGCCCTTCCCGGAGAAATGGAACAATAAGCGTAAGCTCGATCCTTGGGCAATCGTCCTTATGCGCTTAGTCATTTTTTATCCATTTTTTGATCTTGTTGACTCATTGCCTTCTCCTTGCTCTCACACGGCCAGCGGATACGTCCCTCCCGTCATCGTGACTTGAGCGAATGGGTTACTGCTCTCCTCCGCCAGTACCCCTACGAGAATCGGACATGGGCCCACCTGTCTCGTGGTCGGTGGGTAGCGCAGAACCACGGTAACACGTTTATCCTTGTTTAGTGTTTTATCGCATTCTTTACTATCCGTGGCCTCTTCGAATTCACCATCTCTGCCATTATTTTCGCCTTTCAGGTTTGCCCAAGGGCTCGGTGGCCTCGAGGCCGGAACCGGGAACCGCCCACCCTACGTCGTCATCTGGGTTTGACACGGCGGGTTCTTCCCGTATCCTCGATGATCTGCAAAAGAAAGAGGTCCTCCGATAAGGTGACGACTCGAAAAGGAAGAAGGCACGCGAGTTGCCGGTCTTCGAGGGAGGAGGCGAGCCGACATCGTCATTCGGAGGGTCGGTTCGGTCCGCACGTGGCCCCGTCCGGAGGAGACGGCCTCGTCCGGCCCGCTTCCTTCTATCGGCGAAAGGCCGTTGGTCCCTCGCTCCCCGTCGAGGTGCGGAAGAAATACTTTCACCGGTCCCTCTTCGGTCGATTGACTTTGTCGACATTTCGGGTGAAACCTCTTCGAGGATACTCCTGCAAAGGAAAAGATCCGGGAAGCGGTTCGTCGAGGCCGGTGGCGTGGTTGGAGAACCGGATACCGAGGCGCCCCGTGGGTGCCGTCCCTCTTCGAGCTGCGTGACTACGGGCCACGGCGCCGCCCGAAAACATCGAGGCCGCCCCAAGTTCGTCCACCCCGGCTCGACGTGTTGATGATTTCGAGAGATGTTCTTGGGGACTCCTCCCGCTTCTTGTGAAACGGCGGGCCGGTCGCGCTTCTATTCCCGGGTCGGCTAGGCCGGCCAGAAGAGCATCGGAATGCGGTGCCGGGGACGGTTTGGTGAACGTTTTCCCGGCCCGGCGTGGAACCTCGGAGGACCCGATCGGCGGTGGTCACCGTCCCCGAAGACTTTAGCTTCTTATCACGCCCCGTGGGCGTTGCGAGCTATTTGCGTCCCCTTGTCTCGGATTCGGACAAACGCAAGATGACCGGGGTCACTTGGCAGTGCCTTATGAACGAGGGTATGCACGCGGGCAACCGGGTAAGATGCTTAATCATCCTTGTACATTCTATTCTCAGAATGCCATCCCATTTTTGCCTAAGTCCTTTGGTTTGTCTAATCTGCAGAGTGTGGTCTTTGGTCGACGAGGCCTTATCCGTGCCCGACACGAGATAGACGACCTCGGGCCGACTCGATGCCCGGGGACGGGAGACGGAGAAATATCGAACACCTTCTCCGGCGAAGGAGGAGAGTTGAGCGGGTGGCCGTGCTAGCCAATCTTCGCCCCGAGCTTGATGCGGTTAAGGAGGAGAACCGTCGTTTGGCAAGCGACACGCGCGCGTGACCGATTATAGCTTAGGAGTCTCGAGGCGCGACAAGATCGCCGCTTGGCGGGATAAAACCCAATTCTCTACGCGGTTGGACGAACTCGAGGCCACGGTTTCCCGACTTCGGGGAGAGCGGACTCGGTGAAGGCCGATGCTACGAGCTTGTCCGAGAGGGCCGGCGGCTCGAGTCGAGGGGCGCTTGTTCGATGAGCGCGGCGGGAATTTTGGAGGAAAGAGCGGGAGCGGGCCCCGGATATGTGAGGGTATTAGGGGAACTCGAAGGGCGAATAAAGCCAATGACGACCTTAAGGCCAAGTTGGGTGCGGCCGACCGTGCCAAAGATGACCTTGAAAGAAACGGGCTCACTCGGAGGCCAAAGCGGCCAAGGGCGGCCGATTTGGAGGAAGCATGGAGAAGTGTGGAGGGCGGCCGAGGCTCACACCGCTATTGTTGCCGAGTATGAGAAGTGGAAATCTCGGCGCCTCGCGCTCGAGCAAGTTGAGCACGGCCTCGAGAACCTTCCCGCCACCGATACTAGAAGCCAAAGGGATGGAGGAGAAGGCCAACCGCGCTCTCGGGTCGAGTCGGATGACTCGAGCGGACCGAATCCGAACATTCATCCTCCTCATCCATCTTAGGATAGTGTAGAGCCATTATTTTGGCATCTATCTTTTTTTATTTTCATTTTCGTAGAACTTTCATTCTTCTTTTTCTCATTGTAAAAGAACATCGGTTGTATATAAATGAAAAGTGTATCTTTCCAGCTTCTTCGTTTGAATGTTTGTCATTATCTTTACTGCGATTGTTGGTCCGTTCTCACGGTAAGGTGACTCGTGGTCACCGATTCATCATGCTTGTTCGGTTTTTTACCCGACTCTTCGAGAGTTCGGTCATCTCCGAATTCCGAGAGCCGTTTTACTAGAGTCGACATTTTACTTCGGCTTTGTTTTAGGGCCGGTATCTTTTTAGCCTTGGCTAATAAAGTGTCAGCCCCGTTTGGGGTTTTATCGAGCATTTGGCCGGTAGCCTTTGCTATTTTGTAGAGTACAATTTAACGGGAAGTTGCTAACTTTGATAGACTTTTGACAACTTTATTTTTGTAAATCGTTTGTACGTACGAGTTTTGACTCTTTCTTCTTTTGTCGTAGCAAGTAAAAATGGGACACGATTCATTATGATCGTTTGGTCCTTACATTGGAGGCTATGGCCGGTGGCCGGGCCTTATTTTGCCGTAGCAAATTTTGGATGGGACACGATTCGTTATGATCGTTTGGTCCTTACATTGGAGGCTATGGCCGGTGGCCGGGCCTTATTTTGCCGTAGCAAATTTTGGATGGGACACGATTCGTTATGATCGTTTGGTCCTTACATTGGAGGCTATGGCGGTGGCGGGCCTTATTTTGCCGTAGCAAACTTTGGATCTTCTGTTCTTTTAATCGGTGTCGTCGTTGGTGTGGGCACTGTACTCCCCCGGCGCGGCCGAGCCTTCGGCGGGTGAGTCTTTGTTATTTTCCTTCGGGTGAGTGCTCGTTTTGCCCCGTACTCGTTGTTCGGGACACGTTGTACTTGTTGCCTCGTTAAAAACCTTGTCGGAAAACCCTTTTGGGACAAAACCGTACTAAGGAAAAGAGTGCGACACGTGTTTTCGAGCCTAGAATTCTATTTTCCATCCGTTCTCGATTTCTGAAAAATGAGAAAGGTTAATGAGAGAATACGGGACTTACGATAGTATTTCTTTAGATGAGCCACGTTCCGGTTGTTGCGTAGCCGTTGCCGTCCATTGATTTACGATCCTTTGCCGTTATCGGACACCGCTATGCGGGCGCCCCGGTCGGACCCCGGCTTCCCACCGTTGGGGTTTTTGGTGTGTAAGGTGACCTTTCGAAGCACTAAGTCCCCCTCGGAAATGCTTGGATCTGCGGTTGTAGTATCTTTCCATTCTTTGTTTTTCACTTAGACATCGCGCATTCGCGTAGTTCGTCGTTGAGTTTCACGGCCGTGGCCCCGTCGTTTGACTCCCGGTGGAATACGAAACGGAGAGTCGGTTCCTTCGGGGATAAAACTTCGGCCCCGTGAGTGCTCGTTTTGGACGTGGTCTATAAGCCCGCGGCACGTGTACGTGCTTTCCAACACGTTGTACTTAGACTTTGGATTATTGTTTTATTCGTGGAACCGTTCGCGCATGGGTGATACGGGGTTGATACAATTTTCTTGATCTTGATCCAAAACCGGCCGTTATCCTGAAATCTCGGCGGGGGATGCGGAAACGGATGATGTGATCCCGTATGAAGTCGATCACTTCCTTCTCTCTTATCTTTTCGAAGGCACGTGTTTGACCCGTTTAGAAAAATAGTCGGTCATAAACGAGAATGAAACGGGCCTTACGGTGCTTGGGGTAGCGGACCGCGATGTCCGTTCCCCCCGGCTCGCTTAAAGGCCATGGTGAGATGACCGAGTGCGGCGGCTCCGGGCCGATGGATCGTCGGGGGGCATGTACGCGGCCCCTCGCATTTCCGGACAAAATTTTTGCGTCCTCGTCCGTTCGATTCCGTAATAAGCGGGCACGACTGGTTTTCGAACCAAAAGCACGAGCCGGAGTGGTTGCGCGGGGTTCCCTCGTGTCTCTCTCTTATCACGTACTCGGTTTCGCCGGTCCCCGGACATTTGGCCGGGGGTCGGGAAGGAGCGTCGATACGGCGGTCGTCCCGGCTAAGCAAAAGCGCGCGGCCTTGGTCCGTGGTGATCGCGATTCTTTTGGATCACTCGGGAGCTTGCCGTCGCGCAGTAGTCGACGTACTTGTTACGCCGGTCCCGAGTCGAGCTCGTCGTGCATATTTCGGCTCGCCGGTCTGTGGCCGTGTTCGTCAGTGCCTTGTCGACCGAGGTTGATCTCTTCCTCGTTAACCGATGATCCTAGATTTGCCAAGGCGTCGGCCTCGACGTTCATTCCCTCGGTATGTCTTTGTACGGTCCATTCTCTAAGTGGTGGAGTACCACGGGCTTTCTCGAGGTACCTTTGCGTCCGTTCGTCCTTAACCTCGAAAACACCATTCACACGGTTTGCGACCAGAAGCGAGTCGCGTCGAGCCTCGATGAGTTCGGCTCCCGTCTTCGAGCCGGCTCAAACTGCAATCATAGCCTCGTACTCGGCTTCATTGTTAGTTAATTTAGCGTTCTAATCGTGTCGAATGATATCCCCGCCGGACTTTTGAGGACGATTCCCGGCCGGGAACTACAAGGTTCGAGCCCGTCCGTATGTAGTCCAAATGCCGTGGTATTTCCCGAGTCGGTAGGAGTTCCTTCTCGACCTCGGGGACTAAAGCTGGGGCAAAGTCGGCTACGAAGTCGGCCAAGACTTGGGATTTGATGGCCGTTCGGGGTTTATACTCGATGTCGTAGCCGCTAATTTCTACGGCCCATTTTGTTAACCTACGGACAGCTCGGTTTATGCATGATATTCTTCAAAGGGTAAGTGGTCACAACACGTATAGGGTGGCATTGAAAATAAGGTTTGAGTTTTACGGGAGGCGCACCAATCTAACGCCAATTTTTCCAAATGAGGGTATCGGGTTTGCATCCCCAAAGTTCACTCACATAATAGAATAGGCAATTGCGTGCACGATTCCTCCCGGACCAAAACGCCACTTACCGCTACTCCGGAGACAGCTAGGTAGAGGAAAAGCGGCTCGTCGGCCTTCGGTGTGTGCGACGACGGGGGCTGGTCAAATACCTTTTCAGCTCTCGTAGAGCCTCTTGACACTCCGGTGTCCACACGAAGTCGTTCTTCTTTCGGAGCAAAGAGAAGAAACGGTGGCACTTGTCGGAGGACCTTGATATGAAGCGACTCAGTGCCGCTATTCTCCCGGTAAGCCTTTGTACCCCTTTTATGTTGTTCACGACCTCGATGTCCTCGATGGCTTTGATTTTGTCCGGGTTGATTTCGATTCCGGTTTGATACCCGTAAACCCAAAACTTGCCGGACCTCCTCCCGGCGCACTTCTCGGGTTAAGCTTCATGTTGTATCTGGAGCACATCGAAGGTTTCACGCAAATGTTTTAAATGGTCCTCTGTTTCCGGGACTTAACAACCATATCGTCGATATAAACTTCCATCGTTTTCCTATGTTGTTCGAACATTTCGTTAACTAGGCGTTGGTAAGTTGCACCGGCATTTTTTAGTCGAAAGGCATGACGTTGTAACGATAAGTCCCGTATCGGGTTACGAAGGACGTTTTCTCTTGATCCTCGGGTGCGTCCGGATTTGGTTATACCGGAGTAAGCGTCGAGAAAACTTAACATTTCATGTCCGGCCGTAGCATCGATCATTCTATCGATGTGCGGCAACGGGAATGAATCTTTCGAACGCCTTGTTTAAATCTTTATAATCGACACACATTCGAAATTTATTACCTTTTTGGGTACCACCACCACATTGCTTGACCAATCCGGGTATTTCGCCTCCGGATAGAACCAATATTTAAAAGCTTTGTTACCTCGTCCTTGATGAAGGCATGCTTTGACTCAGACATGGGCCTCCTTTTACGCTGGCTTCCGGGAGAACTTACCGTCAGTCGAGCTTGTGTGTGAAGCTACTTGCAGTGATATACTGCATATCTATATGCGACCGTGCAAAGCAATCGGCGTTAGCTCGAAGAAATTCAATTAACTTGTGCACGAGCTCGGGGGTAAGCCCGTGCCCGGAGTATACCTTTGTACGGGAGGAACTCGAACGGGATGATGCGCTCCGGCTCTTCTATGGTCGACTTGGTTGCGTCGAGTCATCGGCGTGACAAAAGATCGGGGCATCCGAAGTCATCCTCTCGTACTCTCGGGTCCTCCCCGATATTCTTTGATTCTTTGGGGGCGTCGGTTGCACCCTCCTTCCCCCCCGGCCGGTTCCTCGGGCGGGGTCTTCTTCTTCCACGGCGAACATCTCCTTTCTTTGCGGGTTGCTCTCGCGGACGGTTTCACTCCCTCTAAGGTGGGGAATTTCGGCATTTGATGCGATGTTGAAGGCACGCCTCGTGCTATGTATCCAAGGTACGCGATAATGCATTGTACTTCGTATTCCCTTCGATCACGTAGAACGGGGTTTGTTGAATGGTGGCCTCGATGCTCGCGGGCGGTGAGATCTCCCTTTTGTGGTTTCGCTCGCCATGTTGAACCAGTACCGGGTTGCGGTGCGATTCGATAAACGATCTGGCTTGTTCGACCACTCTCCATCGAATTATGTTGGGTGAACTACGGATCAATCAAGATACGCTTAACCATAGTTTTAAAGATAAGTACAGAAATTACCAATGCGTCATTGTGTGGTTGAATGACGCCCTCTTCGTCCGCGTCGTCGAAGGAGATGGAAGCTCCGGATAAATGGTCCCGGGTTCGCTTTTCCCGAACGATGGAAATCTTAGTCCGTTTCATTACCGGGCATCTAGGGGCGTCACTCCCCCCGACTATCATATTGATCACATGCTGGTGTTCGACCGGTTCGATCCTTCGATGAACTTCTCTCTCCTTGTAATGGCTTTTGGCTCGTTCACTCAATAAATCTTGGAGGTGGCCGTTTTTCAACAACCGGGCCACCTCTTCTCTCTGTCTGGCGGCAATCCTCAGTTTTGTGACCGTGGGTTCCGTGATATTCACAAGCCATGCTCGGGTCCCGTTGCCCCGGATCTGTCTTTAACGGCTTTGGCCACCGAACATCCGAAACACGACCGACGGCCGAGACAAGATCCGAGGGTGCGCGTTGAAGTTGTATTCCGAAATCCTCGGAGGACCTTTATTGTTGGTGAACTCCGGTTTCGCTCTGAACGAGGGTCCGCCGGTTATTCGGCGGGCGCGTGTCCATTCTACGCTACCCGGCCAGGAGGGGTGGCTCGGGCCTTTCCTCGATTTTTCCGTTTTGAGATTTGATCGCTCGGTGCGAGTATGGCCGAAACCTTTCTTTAGCCGATTCGGATTTTTGCTTCGTAACCCTTCTCGGCTTCTCGAAGCTTCGTTCATCTTTGACTTTTCGGAGAGAGCTCGAGGGTTGGTCATCCTCTACCCGAATCTTCGACTCGTATCGATTGTGGACATCGGCCCATGTTACGGCCTCGTATTCTAGCAAGTTTTCCTTGATTTGGCCGAGGCAACCGAGCTTAGCATATTGAGCCCTTTCGTGGCTTTGTGCGGCCCATTCTTCGGCACGGGGGTAATTCCATCCGTTCCCTGCGGAACCGGGAGACAAACTCCCTTAGTAACTCATCGTCCCTTTTGTGTCCGGAAGATGTCGGCCTTACGGGCTGCGCCGATGGCACGGCATGCGCCTTCACGGCGTCGGCCCGCATTTCGAACGAAGTGATCGAGTGTTCGGGTAGATGGTCGTACCATGTCAACGCTCCTTTGACGAGTTTCCCCAAACTTTTCGGCGATGCGATTCAATTTCGTTTTCTTCCATATCATTGCCCTTTATGGCGCGAGCATGAGGTCACGTGCTCGTGTGGGTCGGTTGTCGTCGTATTTACGGATGTCGGGCATTACGAACCTTTTGGGATCGATTTCGGGGCCGCGCTTGGTGGAAAAGGCCTTTGGATGTGTCTTTTCGGGTCGGCCCCTTCCGCGGCGGAGCCCGTATACGATCCGCACCCGAGAGTTATACGTCTCGACCTTCTTTTCGGTCGAATCCACCCGTTTTGCCAAAGTCTCGAAGCATTTTTAGGACCTCGGTGGAAGAAACCGCCCCGAACGGTTGCTTTCGACCACCGTTGTTCGTTTCTTCCGCTTTCCCTTTGTGCCGCTTGGCCTTTTCCGTGACTTCCCCTTGTCCGCCTTGTAGGGCAATCGCCATTCCTTGCTCGCAATTGCCGCCCTTTGTTCTGTGACATCTCGAAAATCGACGCAAATTAATGCGTCATTCGGTGCCTCCGGCTCGCTTTCGGCCTTGGGTCGAGACAATGTAACGGAGTTATGAGTTCTCGGGGGATCGGTAGCGGAAGGCGACATTCTCACGATCCACGGTGTTTTGCCGATCGAGCCCCTCCCTCGAGTCAACGGGGTTCGGGTCGGCGAGGTTCGGCCCCCCCGTTGTTCGGCCGCCCTCATTTTCCGCTACAATTTCGGTGTTGTTAATGTGACCGGATTGCCGACGTCGACCATAGATTTGTTTTTGACGAGACGAAAGAAGGGTTACGGTTTAAATGAGTTTAATAAGAGTCAAGACTAAGAACTATTATCCTAGCCCCACGGTGGGCGCCAAACTGTTTACCCCGAAATCGGATAATCAATTGAATTTATACGCGGGTGTAGGATATGTGCTTAGTTCATGAGATTGATAAGACGAAAGAAAGTGGAGGCTTGAAGGCTCACCAATAAGATAGCTAAAGATATAAACCTCATGAACAATGTATCATGTTATTAACAACAATATTAAAAGGAAACAGCCTTGGCCGAATGGATGAATGGGAGGAGAAAATGATATATGAGGTTCTTCTTTTGTAGGTACTCTTTTGAAGATAAAAGGTGCCAACCCCCTCAAAAAAGGGGGATGTCCTCTATTTATAGTGTTGCCTCCATGGGCCTCGTACAATGCGAAAATAAATAAAATAATCACAACAAGGACAATTCTGAACAGATTTGGTGGGATTAGGACGGCGGCGCGTCGACACACGCAAGGTTGGTAGTTGACCATGGCGGGGACGCTGCGACGCGTGGCTCTCGTGCAACGGCCGTACGGACAAACGGTACACGGAACAACGGATATACGAATCAAATGGTCCATCGGAGCGGCGGCTATGCGAACCAACGGCTCCGCCGGAATCACGGCCATGTGGGCCAACGGCTACGGAGCCACGGTGACGCGGACAACGGCTGCCGGAACAAATGGTAACCCTATTCCTCGAATGCCACCCCGAGGCATGGCTCGTTGGTACCGCAAGGCGCTCCTTTCCTTTTGGGTCGTATTTTCTTTTCAGTATCGAATGCCACCGGGCATGTTCCTCTCTTTTTCTCTCAGAAGTCCTCAGGCCTTGAATGGTTCATCCCATCAAAATTTGGATGCCCTCTCTTCTTTTTCTCTCCTTTGGCTCTGCCTGGTACTATCGTTGCATCGGCCTTGACCCTTGAGATTAATTTTCATAGAAATTGACCCTTCTTTGTAGCTTCATTTGCTCAGATCATAAAAAATAAAAAGATCGAAACGATCTATAGATGGAGAGAAAATTGATGAAATCATATTCGGAGATCAAGATGTCGAAACGGGAGGAGAATAGTCGTAGGTTGTTGATCACGATTAATGTATTGGGAAGTGCTGGACCATTAAGGTTTGTTGTGAGTGAGAATGATAAGGTTGCTAAGGTTGTTGAGACTGCTTTGAAAAAATATGGTCGAGAGGGCCGGCTTCCAGTTATGAGTTATGATATCAACGATTTCTTTCTTTACTCAGCCAGTTCTGGAGCTGATGGTACGTACATAACATATCTTACATGCTCTCAATCTTTTTTTTTTTTTTTTTTTTTTAACTCAATAGGATTGATAGTAGTTCTTGCTTAATTATCATTCACATAACTCGAATTCTTAATTCTCAATCTCAACTGAGGCGGATTCAGGAGTACATTCAATTGTTAAAGTTCTTAGCACTTACTTTCAGAATTATGAGTTTAAAACTTTAAAATTTGTTAAAATTTAGTGGGGTATACATGTAAATTTATGACGGTATCGAAAATATTGATTTAGTTGAATCCACAACACAAAGGCTTCATCCACACTACATATATATATATACATTAATCATGTTGAAGATAGTACTTAATTAATAAAAACGTATTTTCTCTGAAAGTTAAGTATTTAGATCACAATTTAATATGGTATTGGAGAAGATCAGAGGTCCCACGTTAATTTTTCATCGCCATGTGCTTGACAAATAACAAAAAACGGGGTTTGCACGTGAGAGGACGTTTTAAAGATATTATAAAAGCGTAACTTTCAATAGATGAGTTGGTTGCAATTCAACAAATAAATGCTTTCTGGGCATTGACAAAACCCCTTTTCTGAACTGATTTTCAGCTCTGGGACCATCAGACTTGATAGGATCAGTAGGAGTGAGGAATTTCATCCTCTGTAAGAAGCAAAAACAGCTACTGATGACAGTAGGGCGGGCACATGGGATTTCTCAGAATGGAAAAAGAGGCTGGAAGGCTTGGCTAACTAAGTCCTTTAACTTCAAAATTTATCCCCATTGAATCACTTTCGTGTGTCTTTGTTAATTGTGGTTTCATCAAGCCTGTAATAAGTTTATTTTGTGCTCTTAAGTGCGTGCCATTGTAATGAATATAATATATAGTTGCATTAATAAAGATGTGTATATGCATCAACTACTTATGTAACTCAAACGGTTATAATGATACTCAACATTCCTGGCTGCCTTCGTTAGTCTTGTCGATCTTCCCTAATTATTTGTTTCTTCTTAGGGCGCACGTGTATACAACAGAGGTTAATCCAACTTTTTGAGAAATTGAGTTTGGTTGTGATCAATTGTATGTATATTCTTTTTATACATATTCATAGTTACAATTGAAAATAGTGTACGTTTAGGTGAACCCGCTAAACACCTCTAGAATCCGTCTCTGACGTGTGGATTGTGGGAACAAGCCTAAAAAACAGAAGCTCATGCCTAAGATATGCTAAAAATCAAAGCATATTCAAGAAGAGTAACGTGGGAATGGTGGCAAATCAAAGCATATTATAGCGTTTTTGCTTGAGGAATAAAGGTATAATTAAATCCTTGTAAAAGCAGAGGCTCCAAAAGGAAGCGTGACTACTGATGATTTATTCGAAATGGATCATTATTATATCTTAACATCATTTTAATTAGTCACTGGTCCATCTAGCATTTGAACAGAATCTTCAAAAAAGAAGTAATTCTGATTAGTATTACTTCTGAAAAAAGTGGAATGCTCTACTATTCACGGGCCTACATGTAGAGCCCATGTAGCTCCTTTGAAAGCTGGGCAAGCCCAATTGAGTATCCACTTGGGCAATTTGCACGATTGTCCTTATTCGGGAGTGGTCTTTACTTTTCTTGTTTAAAACCCATAAGGCCTGGTCTTGAATTTCCGTCACCAAAAAATTTTAAAAAGTCGCAAGGCAGTTTGGATTTCGCAAGCGCGCATTTGCACCGCAAAACTCTACCTTGGGCTAAGTAGTTTGCTACCTTATAACATAGAGTTTGCCTTAAGGTAGAAAACTCTCCCTTAATAAGACAGAGTTTGCTACCTTAAGGCAGAGTTTACCTTCAGGCATAAGACACTGTCTTCAGGCATAAGACAAACTCTACCTTAATTCTGTCTTGCGATTTTTTTTAAAATTTTTTTGACCGACGGATTCGAACCTCGAACCATGGATTTTTTGGGCGAAGAAAAATCACATTAACATTTGAGGGGCAAAAATTAAAGAACAGTGCCTTTGAAGGGAGTCCGCGCAAAAAAATGTATCCACTAGTCTTCAAATTATGAAAGTAGTTTCCATCAAACAAACGCGCCCATAACGTGAATTAGATCTTCATGAGGCCAACCCTTTGAGGCTTTGATGGCAACTAGAAACTTCGACAACATATGGTCAATGTATACATTTTATGATTTCATACACGAATAGTGACTACAAAATAGGCCAATCTCTATATGATACATCCGACCTTGCGAATTCTAAAACAATGCGTTTGGTACCATCAATCAATAGGCTGCAGTTTCATCTAAAGTTAATATTAGCTAGATCAATATTAAAAGGAACATAAATTACTGCACTATCTGAATGACCATTTGTGACCTAAGGGACTCTGTGAATGACAAATTGTGACCCAAGGGGCTAAGCAGCACCTGAGAGTACAAACTGATCAAGTACAACATACCTAAATTTATTAATTTAAGCAGATTAGACACTAATTAATAATAATGACCAGAAGATCCCACACAATGAAGTAACTAAAGCCAAGTACTCAGAATATGTTACTCGTATTCGTTAGTCACGTTAAATTTACAAACGAAAGTTGGCTAACTTCATTATAAGTTGGCAGTCTTCATGGGACAATTAATTCTTTATTCTTTTTGTGTTTAACTAGTGAATCATCTGGTCGCAACTATTGCAAAAGAAAATATCAATTTGAAAGAACTTAAATAGTACTCCATAACCAATAACATTATACAACTAGTGGCGGAGCCAGGATTTCCGCCGAGGGTTTCAAAATATAAAAAAGTAAACATACGAAGAAGCCTAAAAGGGTTCAACATCTACTATATATACATAAAAAATAATTTTAACCTTGTAAAAACGGTGTTTTTTTCCGCCGAGGGGTCGAATAAACACCCTCCGCTCTATGTGGCTCCGCCACTGTATACAACACATTCATGAGGTTAATTATGTAAAGAAATGGATCATGGGCTTAACTTAATCCCAAAAGCTAGCTTATGAGGGGAGATTGCCCAAATTCATATAAGGAGACCACCCATCTCATTAACCACTGATGAGGACTTTTTTCATTCTTCAACACCCACCACGCCAGATCGACATGTGCGTGGCAATTTAATTTGGGGCCCGTGGGTGAGATGGGTCATGCTCTGATAATTATTACCCGATGTGGGTCCCGTAAATTGCCCGCGCGCCGATGTCACTCCCGGCGTGAGGGTTGTGAAAGAGCCCCACATCGAGGCTATCATGGGATGGGTTGTCTCTTTAAATGGCTTGGGCAATCCTCCTCTCTTTAAGCTAGCTTTTGGGGTTGAATTAGGCTCATGATCCATTTCTTTACAAATTAATTAGAGTGGGGCTAATTGCGGTACTAGATATAGTAAGTAGTACTTGATTGATGAGGAAAGTAATGCAATATTAATTGTCTACTGATCAAAATGAAATGGAAGAATATTGCGAAGTATGTGATAAACCACCTGAACTTTTTTTTTTTTATATAACTATCATTATCTCCTGATCTCCATCTCTCGATAAACCTACCTACATGACATCATCGAACAGAAACTAAAAATAATTTTGGATATCATGTGAGTTCCAGATAAAAGCATATCTTCTTACACCTGAGATACATTTTTTCATGTGCCTCGTTCCACTACACCATCACTCTTGACATCACAAACTACTTCTACTAATTCTATAGTACCAAAACAAATATATATATATATATATATATATATATATATATATATATATATATTAATAAAACTGGGGAAACTATAGTACACTGTACACCCTGTTCCATGTATGGGTTTGGTGAGCCAGAAATGCAAGTGGACGTACATTTTTAAAATGAAAGTTAAAAAAGGAAGTTGGATCTAAGAATACCTTTCTTCTTGGTCTTTGAAACTCTATCATTTGCTGATGATTGACACCTGTCTTATTGGCCGTTGAGTGCATAAAAATGGATAGAATTTCAAAGAGTACTTCTTTGATTACCCAAGTGAGTTTCAACTCAATTCATCGGTTTAATTAGGCGAATCTCATTGATTTGATCAGAAAGATAGTGTTCACGTGGCTTTAACCAATTACAATCTGATTTCAACAGACAAACCTTTTCGCAGCCTTTTATATTGTCGTCTCCTCAAATTCACTAACTCAAATTAGTCAGTTCCAGGTGGAGAGTTTTAATTGTTTCTATTCACTAGTAAAAAGAGATTAATTAATTGAATCATAAATTGCTGCTCCAAAGGTCTGATTTAATAATTTTCTATGTGAAATAAGTTAAATAACTTAATTAGATCCACTTATTTGGCGGAGTGTACGTAATCAATTACGATCATATAGTTGTGATGGCAAAGAATATTGTAGAAATCAGGAATGAAGAAAAATTAAAGTAACCGCACAGTAAAATATATTGACACTCGTAGATATAGCATAATTAAAGTGGATGTCGTAATGGTGCAGTACAGTTTGCTTGCAGTATTGTTAAGGTGTATTGTAAAGGTCGAGATACATAATGATATTTAGGCGTGCACTTTGCACTCTCATTTCTCCTTGATTGCCGAATCTCACGTGTTTATCGATCCTATTCTGTTTTCATGTCTCTTCACATCAACTTGACGAGGAAAAAAATAGAGTGAAAGGAAAAAAAATCTAAGCTCATGTCAACTGAGAAGGACGAGGGTTTTTTCATTTTCCAGAATACTCTAGACTCGAGCATGCATTATTGGTCACGGACTGAGACACATAATGTCCAATTCCACCATTGCATTAAGGAAAATTGTTTTATTTTAATGCATTGGCGATGTAATTTTACACAATCAGACCATTTAAGAGGTAGTTACAAATGGCCCTATTTTAAGAAATAATAATTGATATGAATGTTTTACCACAATACCCATATTAATTGATGTTTAGTCTTAGGTCTTGAGAAATAATTTGGTGAATAAGTAATTAATGCCAGGGATAAAACATGAAAAAAATATATGTTTTTCTCTTGATATGCTAAAGTGACAGGTAAAAGTGAAAATGTATTTTTAGTAGAGTGGACAGGTAAAAGTGAATGGAGGGAGCATTAGTGATTGATAACCTAAATGTAGTAAGTAAATTTATTATAACATGTTAAATTACACTGATGGAGGAGTTTGATATTCTTTGAAGGGATCCACATGCACCTACCTAATATATGGACAAAAAGAAGAAGATAAAGTCAGGCAGCGAACAAAGGCTTTAGCTAGAATTTCCAGACGTATATTTTGATCTTTCGGTTAAAACAAGTAGCAACTTGAAAGATATATAAGACTTCATGGTCAGATAGAAAAGAGATATGCTCCTACCGCACCATATGTAATGCACAAGAATAATTGAATGCAAAAGACTGTCTTTTTTCTTTCTGCGGAGAGATACTAACAAAATATTTATATTCATTATCACGCAATATTCCTTGGCAAACTAATCAAGACAACCGAAAGGAAAAACTAACTATCCTTCAGCATTCATGCAGAACTGTTTCACAACTAGTTACATGCCTACAGAATAAATTAAAGAAAATTTGATTTAATCTTTAAATTCATTTGTTGGCTAAGGAGTAAATGTTTACTCTATAAAAAAATTCCAACGTTGCTACTTTCTAATATCATAGGAGTACTTTTAGTGTTGTTATGAAGTTACATGTTAATTACTGGTAATTAAAAAAGCACCCTCAGTAGCTCCCTCTAGATTGGAGCTCTCTGCATGCGAATTCACACAGAAACCTGTGCCTCCTCACCCTCCCCGCTTTAGAAAGCATGAATACTCGCACACAATATATCAAAATGATTTTACTACTGAGGTATGGATTTATAGTTTGGGTACAGTTTCGGTAGAACTCAGTAACTTTAATATAAATTTTGTATAGTGTGTGTATATATATATATATATATATATATATATATTCTGTTTGACTCGTGGACAGAAAGTATCTTATGTGGTGAATCCTTGGTTGGCACTTGGCAGTGGATTCCGATAGTTACTTTAACGAACTTGTACCTGAAATCTCTCAAACCCTAGTTGTAATTCGACCTTTTTATTACTTCTATATATTTTCCTTTTTTAGCTTTCGGGGTAATTAACTAATATGCCACTTGTATTTAACCTAATATTTACCATGCGTACTGCGCAACACGTTCGTCCTCTTCCTCTCCCTTCTACAGACATGTCTGTGAGAAAGCTCTGAGTTTAATTTTCAGTTATTAATCAAGAGTTGGAGAAATATAGGTAGTAGGATGGATTTATTAGTAAATATTGGACTTGATTGAGGACATCAACATTGTTGGGTATAAAGAAAAGAAGAGTTTTTATTTAATGGTTGAACTCCTCAAAAAAGCTTATCTTGCGATAGAGCAAGAAATCTCTATTAATGGTTGGCTGTGAGATCTCTTTATTCATAAAGAAAATTATAGAATATAGAGATAGACACCCAAACACAGCTGTTCCATTTGAATTTGCCAACTGTTCCGATCCGAAGTCCAATCTTAGACAAGTCACTCCATTCATGTCTCTCGTAACCAGCTCTTTCAGCTTCAGCAAGTCATGATTTTTAGGAAAGAGTTTAAGTTATATATACGGAGTATAAAGTAGATTTACACCATCAGGTAGTTTATAAGGTGACAACAGATCTATAATAAGTACTATTACTTACTTTATAATGGAGCATGTGTGTCTTAATATTAAAATGATAATATTAAAGTGTATTATTTTAGTTGATATAAATTAGTGAGAAAGTGATTATTATTCTTGGTGTAACTCATGTAACCACTAACGCCATTATCTATCACTAATTACCCTTAAGCTTAAATCTTATAACCACCAACCCATGTTCTATATATAATAATATTATTATCTCACTATCTTGTTATTTCATCTATGGAAGAATTCCTACATTTATAAATAATGGCGTTTCTTCCTTGTGTTGGTGAATGATAAGTGTGGGAAAGAATTGTAGTATGATGAAAAAAATGAGGCCAGTGTAGTGAGTGGGAGCGATATATCCACTTTGCTAAGCCTAAAGATATTTTGTTTTTCTTTATTTTCTGTTTCAACTGTATAATTATTTACATAATTTTGAGGAGATTCAAGTCCACAGCGGCAGAATCTTCACCAGTCCAGCAATAATACTATTGACTTGTCCCTTCCCAAGTAATTGCACGGTTTTCCTTCAAATGGATTGGTCTTTAATTTTTGCTCTTCAAATGAGCCTTTCTTTAATATTTATCCTTCAAAATCAAACTTATGCCTATAGGGACATAATATGGCGTGAGCATAGCTTGTGGATATATGCTCTTATAGGCATAAGTTCGATTTGAAGGGCAAAAATTAAAGACCAACTCATTTGAAGGGCAAAACTTAAAGACACCACAAAATAGGGAATAGAAGTGCTAATGACCCGTCCCCTATAGGATACAATGGCCCGACAATGCCGTATGACTCAAAAGCTCTGGACTAATTGCGAGCTCCACCAATAAGAACACTTTCCTTCAACAAAATACATAATATTTTATTCAGTATTAGAATTTAAATTATATCAATAATGTAAAAATTTCTTTACATGAGCATAAGGTGAAAAATTCTTTAAACCGACAAATAGTCAAAAGTGTCTGATTTAACTTTTTGACAGTAAGGTGAAAGATGTCCGTAGGAGCAAGGCCACGTGAAAATTCTTGAAACTAGCCAAAGGCCCAAACAGGCTGTTTATGTCCAAAAGTCCAGATGAGAGTCAGACTGAATTGAAGTTTTTTTTTTTTTTTTCCTCCTTTTACAAAAACTAAAAGCTTTTTCTTTACGGATGGTTTAAGGTTACTATAATGGGAAATGATTTTTCCCCTTTTAGAATTATTAAGGAAAGTTTTGGATTCCCCACGCGTCAGTGAATTATACGGTGACGGCGCCATTAAAAAGTAGTACCCCTTCCCTACTTCAAAATATTTAATAAAAACAGAAAAATAAAGTGTGAAAAAAACACATTTCCAAACCCAAAAGCGGGTTTTAAAATTCTCTCATTCGCTTATAAAAGGCTGCTTCCCGATTTTGATGTTACTCACACTTCTCTTACAAAAGACTTTGATTTGATTTAATTAATTTCCGAAGCTCTCAACAACCCAAGTAAGTTATCTTTCCTTTTTTCCTCTTTTACATTATTAGTCTAAAGATCTAATACATATTGTAATCTCTTTATTCGTTATTTGATTTTCTTCCTTTTTTCTGATCTATAATTAGAGTTAACAAAACCCTAGAATAAGGAGCAAGATGGGAAGGGGAAAGATAGTGATTCGAAGAATCGATAACTCAACTAGCAGGCAAGTTACTTTCTCCAAAAGAAGGAATGGATTGCTGAAAAAAGCTAAGGAACTTGCGATTCTATGCGATGCTGAAGTTGGATTGATTATTTTCTCCAGTACTGGGAAGCTCTATGAGTTTTCTAATACCAGGTATATTAATGTAATGTTGCAAGTTTCTAATTAATACTACCTCGTTTTCTTGTTGTTTGATTTTTTTTATTTTTTATTTTTTTTTTTTTTTTTTTTTTTTGTGTGTGTTGATGCTATATACTTTTGAGTTTTGATGATAAGTCAAATTAATTTGAAAGTTTTAGGAAATGTGGGTCTGTTTCTTTGCTTGGTTATATATACTCTATTATCTACTTCGCTATATAATATTTCTAACCAGATACAGTTTGCTCAGCTTATCTTATTTTCAGATAGATCATAAAACAAATTAAAATAACAATGAAGTAACTATTGCGTAAGAATGTTTAACATATACAGCTTCCATTGCATCAAAGACTGGAGAGTATTAATATGCAGATTTCTCCTTCCTTTTTGCTACTTTGCTTTAAGTAATTATTGCTTTTGATTAAGATCATGAGCTAATTTGTTCTAAAAAATGACACCTTAGCTTCTATAGTCATCCCATGAAATTTGGAATTCTCTTTAAGTTTTAACCGTCATAGACATACTGGAACTCTTAGAGACATGATCTTATGTAATTAATACTAATTTGCTAAGCATAAATACTAGTAGATACGTATGCTGACTAATAAATTGAATGGTGGTGATTTATATTTCTCCTTCAAGCCTTTTAATTAGGATACTGTTGCAAAGAAATACCGTCCTGCTTCTTACTTATTTTTCCCTTGTAAGGGCTGGCTCTATTAAAAAGAAAGGAGTTTATAAATGTTCTATGAACTGATTCTTTACACTGTCAAATTAATTAAGTTGATCTATAACATTAGGTAATTCTTCAAATAAAACATGAAATGGTTACCTAAAAACCAGATGGTTCGTAATTGATGAGGCTCTCCGAACTAAAGTAATAAAGTTAGAGCAAAACGAATGCATCATATATACTACTGCCCCTATTATATAGTGTTGCTGTACAAAAGCAAATATAAAATAGGATTTAAGTTATGCATAAATTGCTTAGTTTTTTTTTTTTTTTTTTTTTTTAATCTATCTCCTCGCAATTCGAATTTCCGTGGTCTATTAATGTTAATATATCACTTAAATTCTGAACTTCATAATACAAACAAAGCGTGATTAATTATTAGCTAACCATTTAGAGCCATTTTAGTTTGGACTATGTAACTGATTCAGATATTAAATAACTTAATTATACATTACTGGCTTTTATTAGAGAAGTGTGTGTTATTTGAAAGATATTTTTGCACTTGCTATGTACCAAAAATTGATGGACTCATATAACTGCAAAAAGTGATTTAACTAAGTGAACCAAGCTGAACATATCTTTCATATTTCAGAAGAACCTAAAATCTCTGAAGCTAAGTGGTCTTAATCTATTAATCTTTTACATAAATCAATCAACTACAGTCTACATATCAATATGTATATTAGTTACTGTCGTTGTTTTTCTTGTCTTTTGGTTGTTTTCATTCTTTTTATCCTCTAGTGAGGACCGAGAGAAGAAATTATAAACATCGTTTCCATGAAAGTCTCACATGCATGCAGAGACAAAGTTGATGGTAGCATTAATTGTAAGGTGCATATAAGGCTGAATAAAAAACATTTAATGCGCTAGTAGAAGTAGGCAGTCAAAGGTGTTTTATTTTTATTTTTTTAGATCAAGCTATTATGGTGGTGTTAGACATCGACTCCTGCATTTATAGATTATAAATTATAAAAGAGTATATGGAGGACATTAACCTTAGTCTTCGAAATAAATTGAAAATGAGCCAGCTCATTCTTATGCAAAGATATGGAAAGGGTACTATCAAGGAATGGATAAGAATTCACAGGTGCTTGAGCTATGAGAATAGAAACATTTCTGTTAGAAAGCGTTTTCCCTATAACAGGACTTACGTGGTGCAAATTCTAATTAATTGCGGCTTGAAAGCTAATACTAGATACCGGGTGAAAAATGTTAAAGAACAAAAAAGGTAAAGGCTGAGACTTGAGATGAGGGGACTCCTCCTTTACATGATGGTCAATGTGTTAAAATTTTTGGGGAGGAGGAGCACTCTAAATTTCTCAAAACTCAAAGAAGATATGTGAGGAAATGATTCTTCTTTATTTCACTCAATTTGACTTACATAAAATATTATAGCGCCTAGATCATATTTATAGAAATTCTTCTAACATATATCTATTCTAGTACAAGTACCTTCATTTAATACGACAAAACTTTTCCTCTTCTCCAATTCATGAACAAAACAATACATTCATCATTATATTAATTTTCTACAACATATTAATTTCCTAAACGTGACCTAAGTAAATTATTGTATTTGTGATGAACCTAGTTTATCTTTTCAGAACTCCCCTTTAAACTAGATTCTTCACTAGAAGAGATATTCTGGAAGACATCAATCTTTCGCAAATTGCTAAAGTCATCCACAACTTGGTTTGTGATTTCAAAAACTCGAGCTCGACTTTTTTTCGTAGATCTTCCTCTATTTTATCCATGTCCATAACTTCCTTGATGCAAGCCATACTTTTCAACTTTGCCTTTAATAAAGCCAAAGCTTGTAAAGCTGGTTTAACTAATTCTTGTTCGGCTTTTTTAACATCTCTTCATAGACTTGTGAAGATCTTGCAAGTTCATTTATGGTCATGATTTCCAAGCCCTGTACTCTTCAATTGAAACAATAATATAATTAAATGTTAAATTTACATGTACTAGCAAATTTAATTTGCAACAACCCCTCCATCTTTCAAGTTTTCCCTAGTTATCTACTCATCATTACTATCTTTTCTCAGAATAAAAACCTTCTCAAACAACTTCTCATCAATTCTTTGATAGATGCATGTAGATTTTCTTATTCATCATTTTAAAGGTAGCGACATCATCCGCTACCTCTTGACTCAAAATTCATCGTCATGCAAAACTTCATAAGCAACTGCTTTATCAAGATTGATGCCCTTGTTAGGTTCTTTGCCTACAAAAAATCCTTCAGACGTTGTTTTAAATTTTGATGTTGGTAGTTCACCTACCAAAACAATTTCATCAATCTGGTGCTTCTCTACTCCAGCATTCTCATAGCTATAATAATTATTTCGCTCATATTCACTTCGTTCGGAAGATGCATTAGTTCAAGTCTTAAAAACATATGATTCTTCACTGGTCTCTGTAGATTTTGGCTCTGATTCCAAATGTTGAACAATTTGGAGAGCAGACCACTTTAAATCTCTCAAATCCTCTCGATGACAAATAAGGAAATGATTTTTCTTTATTTTACTCATTTTGACTTATCTAAAATGTTATAGTGTTTAGCTATTTATAGGAATTCTTCTAACGTGTATCTATTCTTGTGCCTTAATTGTATACTACTAAACTAGTTAATGTACCCGCACTTCGCAGTCAACATCTGTACTGATAAATTCGATCTTTTTATAAACTTAATCGAGCTAAAAATAATCATAATACGAAAAGTGAAACCAAATATATAATGTAAGACTAATTCATAAAGAAAATCAAAACACAATCATTCTAATGTCAATATTTGTATTTTTCTTTTTTTGTTTAATTCTAATTTCAAGTTACATTTCTCTTACTTGATCATGGTTAAGTAATGTATTCTCATTTCATTAAATTACTTAATTATAATAAGTTACTAATATGATTTGATATAAAAACCCGTAATATTTATTAGAAGAGTGAAAATTATTCTCTTTGTTCGAGTACTAATCAAAATAAAATCTCTATTTCTTCTTCATCTCAATGTCTCCTGTCAAAACTTGTTGAGAATCATCCTTAATACACTTTACCTAGTTTAAATCCTCACCTTTTTTTTTTCGCAGTCATGCTAGTTTAAACATTTCTTTCTTCCCTTCTCGCTTTTGAGCTTTGGATACAAGTAATTTAGTCCTTAAATATGATAATTAGTCATCGGTTTTGTTAGCAATAATGTTCTGGTTAGATATATTTTAATTCATTGGTAAGCTCTAGTAATGAAAACCTTTGTTTCTCCTTTTTTCGTATTTTCTTCTTTCTGGAAATCAACACCGTATATCATAGTTTTACTCGACGTTCTCCTTTCGGATCTTGTTTCTGTATTGGTGGACTAGCATATAGTACATGACAATAGGTTGTACATTTTGTTGTCTGTAATGTAGAATTATAGAACTATATAAAATGGTCCTATATATGCTAGATTATGGAAACTTAAAATAGAGGGAAGAATTTAAACAAAAGAAACTGTAAGAGAAATGTTTACCTCGGGCCCTCGTAGACTTGCCAAACAAACACTCATACGACCTTAAAGAGGGATAAATAGAAATCAAGAGAAGAAAAGCAAGAAAAACTTCTAAAGAAGAAGATTGAATAAAAACTTACTTCGGAGACAAACGCTTAAACCACGACCAATCGTGACGGCAACGACAATTAGATTGCTTTTTTTAAAAAAAAACTAATGCTACTAAAAGTTGTGTCGAATTTGTTTACAGTAAAAGTTTTAACTGTTCGGGAAAAGAATGCATGACAAACAAATTAGCAACAATAATGAAAAAAATTAAAAAATAAGGATAAATGCATAAACAACACATTGATAAACAGGAAAAAGGAAAAATATGAAAATTGAAAGGGAAGAAAACAGGAGAAAGAGAGGACCACAATAAGTGAAAAAAGAATGGGAAACCACCAAAGGATGTGATGCAGTAGATGGGGCTACTTCTTTAACCAGAGGTCTCGCGTTTGGGTTCTGGGTATGGAAATATACTTGTTAGCGAGCGCTTCCCTAGAAATGGGTTTTACCCGGCGCAAATCCGGATATAGTCTGGCTCAATACCGGACCGGGTGGGAAATCAAAAAGCAAAAGAAAAAAGAATGGGGAAGGATATCATGCTAAGATTTGGTTGAAGAAAGTACAAAGGAGAGAGAGCAGCCCCTTGGATTACAGCCCCTGGGGAGTGTTGTGATGGACTTGTGGCAACAACTCAACACGTCTTTGATTTTGATTCTCAATCTTCCAAAATATCGGAAAATAAAAAATCTCGAGAGGAAATTGACAGCACGCTGTTCTTTGTTCAGTCCCGCCACTCTTGTTTTTTTTTTTTGAAAATTTACCAGAGTGGTTTTGTTCCTCTTTTTACACCCTTTCACATAACCAAGAACATAAAATAATGGCACAAAAATGAAAGGACTTTGACTTGGGAATGAAAAAGAGGAGGGCAAGGAGCCGCATGTAAGGAAATTACCATAAGAAGTGGCGTTTCGGTTGGAAGTGACGGTGGAATTAATGTGGGGAGTAGGGGTGTATATGGACCGGGTTGGTTTGGATTTTTTCAATACCAAACCAAACTAATTGCATCGGATTTTTAAATTTGTAAACCACACCAAACCAACAAAAGTCTGGTTTTTAAACCACGGGTTTTTTTCGGGTTTTTTGGTTTAAGTCTCCATACAAAACATATAACTTATACTTCAAATATTTCTTTAATCCTAGTAAGATACGACTATCCAAAATGTGATATATTTTAAGAAATAACACAAAATGTGAGATGAGAAATGACATTGTACTAAAATATTCAACAAAAAAAAGTAATGAAATGACATAAAATAAAATGATCATAATCTATATGTACTAAGCCATGCTATAATAATTATAAGACATATAAAAAATGATCAAAATCTAAAAGTACTAAGTCATGCTAAATTAAGTACGGCTAATGAGTAGTAATTACATGAATAAATATTAAAGAAAAAATAAATTTAAGATATGTATTTTCACCGTCTAAATCAATATAAAACTAAAGATTACATATCCAACATTATTGTCATTCCTAGTGTTAGAATATAATTTCTTTTGGTAGCATTAGTATTGATTTGATTTTTGTTGGGTTTTATTTGATTTACTAATATCTGTAAAATTTATTGGACCATTCAAAATTCTAATTCTAAACTTGAAATAATATGTCAAAAGACAAAAAATTATGAAAGAGTAAGAAATATTTACAAATTACATTATAAATAAATATTTTTATGTATAAAATATATTTGAAATTCTATACATATAATATCGGGTTGGTTTGATTCGGTTTGACTTTTTTTAGTTAAACCAAACCAATAGTGGTCGGGTTTTTCTTTTTAAAACCAAACCAAGTCAAACCAAACCACTAGTCGGGTTTTTTTCTCGGTTTGGTTCGGATTATCGATTTGGTGCAATTTGTCGGTTTCTTTTGTCCACCCCTAGTGGGGAGACACCTTTTCATTTTTATTAATTATTAACTGAATTAACTAAATTCAAAAATGGAGAAAAAAGCAAAATTCTTAGAAAATAAATAAATACTAATGCTGGCCTAAGAGAATGCCACCTCACTGGGCCTATGTCCTGCAATTATATAGATATATATAAATTTTTCCTCCTTAATTTCTAGTTCATGGACAAAACAATGCATGCATCCTTATATTGAATCATGCATCCTAAAACATGAGCTGAGTAAATTCTTAATATAATTGTGATGAACCTAGTTTATTTTTTCAACACAATGTTAGTGTTCCTAAATACTCCCTCCGGTTATAATAAGTGTCTACTGAGCCTTTTTATTTTGGTTCAAAATAAGTGATCACTTACATAATCAAGAAGGAGTTAACGTTATTTTTCCAGATTGCCTTCATTAAGTGCTAAGTAACCAGATCCTAATGTG
This sequence comes from Lycium ferocissimum, assembly GCF_029784015.1. Taxonomy (NCBI): domain Eukaryota; kingdom Viridiplantae; phylum Streptophyta; class Magnoliopsida; order Solanales; family Solanaceae; genus Lycium; species Lycium ferocissimum. The sequence continues at coordinate 63,377,544 of NC_081343.1, forward strand.
TCAAGTTAATAGCATTATGCAAATGGTAATTAAGGCTTGTTTAGTCAAAGCACATACTTATCTTTTTTTGGAGTTAGTATTTTCTTAAGGGGTGTGCTAATAACTAAGTGGAGACTTATTTTGAACCGGAGGGAGTAGTTACTTACTAAATCATAGAACTATCCATAGTGAAAAATGAAGTGCCTGTTTCTCGGCCTAGTTCTGAATGATGGAGTACCATTTGCATCTATCTTCAAGAAGGCTCTAACTTGATTAGGCAAAGTTAAATCTTCCATGAAGAGAGATTTCTTGCTGAGTTCCTTTCTCCCAAATTAGCAAGAAAATTTGCAAAAATGTTTACTTCACTTTAACAGTGCGGAAAAATAAAGTTCCTTAATTTGGTTCTTCAATTGTTTGATCTTCATGAATACCAGTAATGATATCCATAGGATTAACCAGACTCTATGGTTAAATTTTGAGAGCCATTGTTGAATCACCAGTGAAGCCCCATAAGATCAATAGCATTGGCCTCAGCTAATTAAATTATTACTGCAATTGCCAAAACATGCTGCATATGCCATGACAAATGATTCTTCTTGCTGAATTCCTGGGTATTAAAAAGGTACTGATTAATGATTATTGCTTTTAACATATCTGAGTATGACAAATATTCCGGCTTCTTCAATATTGCATTATTTTACAATCCTCATGTATGATTTAAACACTTTATAGTCGCCCAACTTTTAACTGCCACAGCCATTTTAATTATGTATAGCCAATACATACATAACATTAATCAAATGATTGGTTTTATTTTCCATATACCAGCATGAGATCAGTTATTGAACGATACAATAAAACAAAAGACGAACCTCAACAACTGCACAATCCGGTGTCCGAACTGAAGGTAAAATATCAGTCAAAAAACCTTTGTCTTCTACAACTTTTCAAGCTACTTATAAATTATCGGTTCATATTCATTACTACTATTTATTTCTCCTATCCATGCGGTAGTATCAGTGAATGTAAGTGCTAGAAATGTTGCAGATTGGTTTTGTGAGTTCAACTGAATTTTCCGCTTGAACTTGCATACATGTACTCTATATATAATAAGGTCACACTCATTCTGAACCCACGGAATCTATCTTTGGATTCACCCAAAAGAATCTCTAGACTATTGAAACTCTAGAGATCCTTTGCTCTATAGCAGATATAGTCATGCCTGTAAACTTCGTGAAACATTGCTGGGACTTGATACCTGGAAAATTAGATGGACATTATCTTGAGAGGAAGGATGAAAACTTTGTGATGCAAATAGTAGCTGATTGTGCATTAGCAAACTCCTAACTTGACCTTCATATTCCAAAACTTGGACGATTAAGAGGAACGAACTATTTTTTAATGGAATTATACCAGAGAAAGTGGCAGATACATCTTTCATTGTGAAGATTATTCTGCCATCAAGTGAACATCTTTGTAAGATGTACCAATGTAGCTGCTTAAGCATATTATTATAGGTTTCCACTTTATGGGGGGACTCTTTTTTGGTCAGATATCTTGTTCAAGACTTGAGGGGAAATTTCCCGAGGATGTACATTTCGTTGGCTACCTTTAGCATCTAGGATAACAACAGATGTTAGGAGGATCTTTTGAATCAACTAGCATTGAGAATTACATCAGTAACTCAACTCATTCTCTTGTTAAGTGAGTTAAAACAACAACAATAGAAACCAAAAAACTCCCATTCCCACCAAATAGGCTAGGAAATTAGAAGAACATTACTTTGAACAAATAACCTTCGGTACTGGTGAATAAGTCTCAAAGAATTAGATTAACTAAAAAATGTTGTATGAGAAATAGTATAGAAATGCTCAATTGCTAAAGCTCTCTACACTTTGGCAAAAAAAGAAAATCTGGAAGCTTAATGAAAAATGTAGGAGGAATAAAATTAATGTAATGTCAGAAGTTATGAGACATAATAGGATATGTTTAGAGATCAGCCAAGGAAATGTTGTGCCTTTATGTCAGGACTATTGAAAAAAGAGCTCTGATATGGAAACCTATACATGTATAGCAGCAACAAATCTCTGTTAAATCACTTGATGTTTCACATAATTCCATTGAGAAGTAGTTCGTTTGTCTTGGCCGAACAGTATGCCTGGAATATGAAGTAATGAATATAGAGCCCCTCATGGCCTCATTATTTTGACCTTTTCTGATCATATTGGTATTAAAAAGATAAAAACATAGTACAACATGTGCTATTTCTACTTCCTATACTGTTTTAATTATTTTACAGGCACAGTCCCGATATTTAAGCTTTCTAAGATCATTTCTTCAGCTCAACAAGGTAACTGAAACTGAGAGGTAACAAGGAAAAAAAAATGGTAGTTTTCATGATTACTACTTTATCTTCATATAGTTTCTTAAACAAAATGACAAATAGACAACTATACATAGTTGTAGCATTTCTTTGTAATTTCAGAAGTTTAAAGGCCAGGTTCGCACATGAATATTGGTATGAGTTATAGTTAAAAATCTGTATATAGTACACATGTTGAAATTTTACCTCCACATAGTCTGAGTATGTGCACTTTACTGGCTATAGTTGTGGCAGAGAGAAGCAGAGATTTTGCGGCAACAATTACAGGAGCTGCAAGAAAATCATCGGTATTGTTTACTCTTGGCAAGATATACATGCTTTTACGTTAAAATACTGGCACATTACAACATGAAAACTGCTTAGGAACTAATAAACACATCATGATTCAAGACAGTTGCATCTTAGTTTTGGTTTGTTGAACAAAAATACTTAACATATAAAGACTAAAAGAAAAAATAATCAAACACATATGTTAAGAAATTTTCATGAATTTATGGACTCATGGAAATTTGGATGTTAACGAGTCATCTTAACAAATTGCATTGTATCTAGAAGTTTGAAATTAGTACCTATACTGACGAGTACTACTCAATAGGCAATTTTCTCACCATCTGATAGAACAGGCAATTAATGGGAGAGGAGCTCTGTGGTTTGGGTGTAAAAGATCTGACAAATCTGGAGAATCAACTGGAAATGAGCTTAAAGGGCATCCGTATGAAAAAGGTCAGCAATCAACCTGATACTATTTAATTAATACTATTGGAACTGAAAATTACCTGGAACTAAACATTTTCTGGCTTTATAGGAGCAAATATTAAAGGATGAAATTCAAGATCTAACTCGAAAGGTATGTGCGAAAAAGTAGCAGTTTTCATCATGTGATCATATTAGTTAGTAGTAAGAAAATTGAAACAGGGAATTCATTGATCTGAAAGCTCTTGAGCATATTCCTTTTGAATTTATACAGGGGAGCATGATACATCAAGAAAATTTGGAACTCTACAAGAAGGTAAATCTCATTCGACAAGAAAATGCAGAATTGTATAAAAAGGTAGTAGTACTTGATTATAAGTAAGAGTTTCCTGGCACATAAAAGTGAAAGCTAATAGCGCAAAAAGATAACCTTATTCTTTCAGGCTTATGGTACAAGGAATGCTAATCCAGTGAATGGAAACACAATTAATCCATATCGCTTTACGGTGAGTAGAGAAGTTCATGCCCCCATCCATCTGCAGCTAAGCCAGCCTGAGCCACAAAATTTTGAGATGCAAGCAGGAACATCCGATTGAAGGTACGTAAATCATCTTCTTTGCTTACAATATAATTCAAACCTGTGTAAACAATTACTTGTGTGCATCTCTAGTAGCAACCAAAGTATAAGTTTATATTTTGGTCACTGACAGAACAATAAAATTTTCACACCATCACTTTAAGCTAACCTGCAAAACAATTCATTTCCAAAACCAGCCTAATAAGCTAACCAGGAAGATAAAGTAATGACCTGCTATAAAAATTTAAATGGCTCTGATAGTGTAAGAATATACAACTTAAATCGATGAATGCACTATAGTCAACAAAAAAAAAAAAATGTATACTAGCATGGTTACAAACCATTTTCAATCCTACAAGAGAATTCCTGATATTTTCACTCTTTTACAGGTAGATGTCAATGGTGGCAGTAAAGATCAATGACTAACAACCTGAACTGCAGAGCAGCAGAACAGGAATTAAAGACGAAAAAGAAGGATTGAAGTGTTTCTATGATATATAATTAGTGTGGAGTTGCAAAGGCATCTCATAAAGTGTTGTATTATCTTATTGATAATGGTAGCTTTATTTTATCTATATGTAATTCAAACATTTGGTGTTGCACATAAAGAGAGCACAGGCATCATGAGTTCATGACCAACCAATTTGTCTGAGAAATGTTTACCAAATCTGGTGATATATGTTTCCATTTTTGAGTTAAACATTGCTAACACACAGTTATCTGGAACAGAACTTGGAGACAGAAAGACATTAAATTGAGCATACTAATGAAAAGATATAATCACCGTGCTCATTGCTCACATAGCTCCTTTGGAAACTGAAGTTTTTTCTTCTTTTTTTTCACAGTAACCGCCCTAGACAATAATAACCTTCTGTGGATTAACCCCAGATTCTTCCTAGAAGAAACACTACAACATTATGCACATACAGCGATGAATTTAAAAATCGCTGATCGTACCTAACAATTGCCACAAAAACGAAAATTCCATGGCCATTTACGATTTCATAAAATTTCTTAGCCACAAAAATTTATAGTGTTGTTCTTCATACACATAAGTATGCCACATTTTAAGTTGATAGAGAAGAAGCTACCTTATCATTAGCAAAACTCAGCGAAAACATGTTGATTTTAGGAACAAACCTATTTAAGGTTGAGAATGTTGGAAGTTCTTCAAGCAATTTAATAATAAAAGTTGCATCGCCTTTTATTCATGTTTATTGTATACTAGGTAATTTGCCCGCGCTTCGCGCGGTGAAGATCACCTCATTAAACTTACTACTGATCCTTTTAATATACAAATATTAGAAATAACAAAAATCAAATTGTAAAAAACTTTGTCTTTAAATTCAAATATATTAGATTTCCAATTTTAATCCACTTTTATGGATACCTAGTATAACGGGTGAAATTATAGCTTTTTCCTCTTTTTCTACTTTTTTTCAAAATATATTTTTCTTTCTTACTCTCTTTTTAAATGTCAAATCTACTTTTTCTTTCTTCCTCTTTAACTTAAGTAATAAAGGAAGCAACAAAAGAAACTCATAGGTTATCACATTGCTGGCGGCACTCTGCTGCACTTTAGTAAAACTTATTTCCTAAGCATATTCAGCCACTTCCATATTCCGAGTAGTCAAGAGTTATCGACTTTCATTATTACAGGCCGGGAAACATTGTTTTTTATCACTCCAAGCTCCTGTAGGCCATATGTCACAATGTTTTTTTATCACTCCAAGCTCCTGTAGGCCATATGTCACAATGACTAAGCAGTATATCTTGCCTTTTAGAATCTTTTGCAGTCGGTGTCGCCCATCTTCTAGCTCATCATAAGGCTCATCACTTATAGAAGAAAGAAGCCTAGGAGTGCATTTCTCGCACAATACTCTTGTGAAACAGTAGCTTTTGCACTCATGTCAAAGTGAGGCCAAATTAATGGATCATTGTTGGTTTTATTAGTCAAAGTTGTCTTGCTGATGCCTCCATCCCTACAATAGATACAACTTCTAGTTCCCTTTCACCTCGACCAAGTTGATCCTTCATCATCTCGAATTCATTTTCCTGGCCAACGATCATATACTCGGGCTCTGGAGCATGTAGAGATACATAGGCAGGAGACAATTTTTGTGTTCCCGGATCTTGGATGTTGTTGTACCTGCCCCTATTGTCATCCAATGCTTCATGGTGGCCGAATTAATGCATTCTACTGCTTGTTCCAAGAGGACGTTTAGTTCCCACAAAGCATTGATTCGTTCCTCTGCAGTTTCTGCCAAAAAATCTTTTCTTGATCTCAAGTAAACCATATCTTCTGTGGTGCACGCTAGCTCTAGGAGTTCAGCTTCTAATATTGTCAATGCCTCAAGATCGACTTTGCTTGTTATATTGCAAGGCTTCTCCATAATAGCTCTCAAGGATTCAACCTTTTCATAGAACAACTGCAAATCACATCCACTAATTTGCATTGATTGTTGTATGGTGCTCATAAGTCAAGTAATAACAGCGTAGCTCATGCTCCTCTTTCTCTCTTCCTCATATAGGTGTTTTATGTAATAACTTTTTTCTGCAAGATCTATTTTTAAGGCTAAAAAAGAAAAAAGGAAAAAAGAAGAAGGCAGGACTCCCAAATTTGATAGTTGACCAATTTCTCAATAAACAACAGGAAAAAGGAAAATTCCCTCTTTTCCCAAATAAACAAATAGAAAGACAAAGATCAACTCTCTTTTCTCTCTTCAATTTGTCAGAAGGACGATTTGCTAACAGGGAAAAGCAGAGTTTTTTTATCATTATCAGATCCTGAAAGTGCCCACTAACTAAAACTACTAAAAAAATAATTCCTGATATAAAAATAAAAAATGTACATGTACAGTGCTACAACATTGACAAATATCTATTGCCTGATTTTCTAAATATATTCTGGTAAGTAAATTGTTGAATTCTATTCCGATTAGATATCAGGAAAAGGGTAATGTAGTTCATTCATCTCTGTATAATTTATTCAGCTCAATATATATGTAATAAAAGCAATATTAACTTGTATTTTCCATTTGCTTGCAAGCCCCTCAAATTCCTCACACTCTTTTAGCACAACCTGTTTTGCAAAGAACTGATTCCTTCAATGTGTGTGGATAAGAGAAGTGGTTCAAACGACTCCTTAATAATATTATTAGGGAAATGATTTGAAAGAGGATAGTGAAGAAAACGCAACATTCATTTGTAACGTCCCATCTATGTTTTTGTATAAATCAATTCCATTTGTAACTCGAAGTGGAATTTCTTTTTGGTGGCTATCCGTTTCTGATTGGTGCGACTTTTGTAGGTCCATGGGATTTAGTTTTTCCTCTTCCTTGGCAAGGTAGATTGAAGACTCTCAATCAAGGAAACACACAATTAAAAAAAAACTATGCAGGTAAATTGAGGAGCAACATTCATGCCTTACAGGATAGTCACAAATAGTTATTTAGCTCATAAATTGGACACGAACACACCGTAACAATTCTAAAAAGTAAATCAAGTAAAAGCACAAATGTCTAACAGTCCTAACTGATACGAACCTTTTTTTCTCCCATCATTCATATCTTAAGCGAGAAACAAAAGGGGGAAAAAGTGAAAGAAAAGCTTAAAGATCACCCAAGGATCATGATTTCTCTTGCTTTACACCAAAACTCTGCAAAATGCAAATATTAAACTCAAATATAATTCTCATGAAATAGTTCGAAGAAGTTAAGCTATTGCCCTTGTCAAATCTCAATGTGTTCAATCTCACGGGAGAACAGGAAAAACTCTTGGATTTTTGGTTCGCCTGCCATAATTGGACATTACTTAAAGTACTATTCTTTCGTGCACAATAACACATATCATATTTCAAACTTTCGTTTGTTTTCTTGAGTTGACTGAAATACATATCTCATGATCTTACTCCGAAAAATAACACTATCTTCTCCATATTTTTGCAGCTTCATTGGTGCCTTTTTTTTTTTTTTTTGCAGCCATGAAAATAGAACAAAATAACCCAAGGTATCACTTTTTTCCTCGATATTTTTTCCTTCTTAGGGTTCAACAGATATACATTTAAGTTATATTTTCCGGGTTAGTGAAAATTTTACATTATCAAATCATATTTACAATTTATATCATGTAATTTATCTTATATTCAAGATTATGACTTAAAAGTACTATTCTTTCGTGCACAATAACACACAACGTTAAACTATGATCGAAAGAAATAAGCAATAAATTCAAATGAAGTATGCACGTAAACAACTGGAAAACCAAGAAGACGTGGATATGAGTATATATACCTTACAGATAAGAATAATGTAGAAGAACAACGATTCACCTAAAGGCATAGTTGCAAGCAATGAAACTGCAGAATATAGGGCCTGAAACATTAAAAAATATAAAATAATAATAATAAACCAAAGAGGAAATATATAGGCAAAAAAATGTCAAACCTTTATATGTTGATTCTGTCAGTAGGGTTTGTTTGAGATACTTTCAAAGAGAGTGGTTAGTGATGAAGTGAAAACAGAATAGGAGTCTGGGAGACTGTCAATACCAAATAAAACATTGTCGTATACAGAAAGGAAAATAGATATAAGGTGAATTCGACACATTAATAATACCAAATTAGACATTGCCGAATACAGAAAGGCAAAACTGTAATACATATACTACAGTCACATGAAGGAAAACACAAAAGAAAACAGGAAGTTTCATACCTTGTTTTTTTTTTTTGTCAGAGAGAGAGTATACTTGTTCCTCTACTAATTTCTTCTTAGCGCATTAGATGCGTTGAATTCCTCTCCTTGGTTGATTAATTTTTGTTGTTTCCTGGAAGTTGTTGTGATAATGGAGGTATGATTTGATTGTACACTCTTTGAGAAGAAGGTAAATGGTAATTGGAGAAGGGAAAGGGAAAGACCGAGGGTTTTGTTTCGAAACGGCGCGAATTAATAAACGGTTATTAACGGGTTCTATAAAGAAAACAAATGGGTAGAATTGAAAGATCAATAATTAAGATGAAAAAAGAAAAAAAAACCCAAAAAAACCAGCAAAAAGATAAATCCTAATGCCGGCCTTAGAGGCATGCCACATCAGCGGGCTCATCTCCTGCTTTTATATATATATAAGATAAGATATAAGATTATGGTGATAATTTTTTTATGCAACTCTTGAGGCCATCCTCTCTACTAGAAATACCGGAAATTTTGAAAGAGAAAACTGTCGGGAAATTTTCTGTAATTCTTTCAATTAGTACTCCAACATCTACTAAAAGGAGAGTTTTTCTTGTTGAGAGAATGTGCTTTTGAGGCAGAACTTTGGACTTAACAATTTATTTAGGGGCAAATGCACAAGTTGCTTCGGAACCAACCTCAGGCTTACTCGATCAAAATTGTAAAAATTCGCGGCTGAAGTTGGCAGCAAACTTCAGACATTTTTGCCTGGAGTTTGGCTTGTCAAGGGCAAACTTCAGACATTTTTGCCTGGAGTTTGGCTTGTCAAGGGCAAACTTCCGACATTTTTTCCTAAAGCTTGATTTGGCAAGGTCAAACTTCAGATAATTTTGCTTGCCTAAGCCTACATGTTTGAAGATTTGAAGCTGAAAGTAGTTTTTCTGAAGTTTGTACTACCTACCAATCTTCATACTTGTCAATGTTTCCAAACCTTTTTCTAACAATATCCACTTGATTTAAACTCATTTTTTATATTCGTAATTTAAAACCCGCTTCTCCAAACTTGCATTTAGGGTGATTTTAACATGAAAAGCCTTAACGGGCTATGGATGCGAAGTTTTTAAAAAGGTAACTGTGCCTTAAATAGTGCAAATAGGCTGCCTGTACAAATTTTCCCTTATTTAGAGCTTATTCGTGTCATACTACATTACCGGGTTATTGAATTCTAAAGCGGACAAGTAATTTGAGTACTAAATTAGTTTTAAAAGGGGGAGGAAAAAACGAGATATACACACCTTCATTCTTATTCTTTTAAAATATACTCTCTCCGTCCCAATTTATGTGGCACCATTTGACTGAACAAAGAGTTTAAGAAATAAGAGAAGACTTTGTTATGTTTACCAAATTATCCTTACTTTAGTGCCTAATTTTGTTTACTTTTCTTCACAATAAGTACATCTTTAAAAGTAAGTGGGAACCCAACATGAGTAAAATAAAGATGGTGTCATTAAAGAGTTGCCGAATAAGGAAAGGTGACATTCATTTTGAAACGGACTGTTAAAAATGATGCCACATAAATTAGAACGGAGGGAGTATATTGTTTGGTTTAACTGGATATATATCCTCCGAGTTATGTTTTGTACATTGAGGTTTGAATCTCTTCCAATCTAGTCAAAGATAGATCATTCAAACGTCGAGATTAGGATATTCACGAGAATGCCTTGCACTTAAATCTAGTATAATATAAATCGACTCTCTTTTTAAGCAAACCAACTTCTTGTAGTTTTAATAAAATACAATTTGATATAATCGGATATCTAATAAAGTGCTCCTATAACCAAATAGGAACGTAGATATTCAACAGAGTCACTACAGGGAAAACGCTTCTTAATGGCAGTTTCTTCTTTCATTTCGCAAGGGTTAACCGCTGCGACAATAAATATAAATATGGTTCGATCATTGTCGCCTGATAAGTCATCATAAAACCCTTTCCGGCGGTTTAACAATCATTTTGAATAATCGACTGCGAAATTATTATACAGCGGCGGTTCGATTTTATTTAGCGACGGTTTTTAGGCTCTGACCAAAAATCCTATCTACTGGCTGTTTATTTCATTTAGCAACGCTTTTACCTCATCTAACATCACTTATTTAGAGGCGATTTAGGTTAATTTTATGGCGGTTTAACCTGTAAAATTAAAATAAATAGCGGCAGTTTGTATTTCATTTTGCGGCGGTTTACCCTTTTTTTTTTTTTTTTTTTTTAAAGAATTTGCCTGCTATTTTTACATATTTCAGCCTTTAACGTAGCAATCAGCAAAAAAACTTACTATTGGTGGCCTAATACAGTGAAATTTGTATTACTCAATACAAGGCACGGGGGAAGAACATCTTATAGAACCGCTATGCCAACCGCTGGGAGATCAAACATCTAGCGGCAGTTTGGTGAAACTGCTCCAAGGAAACCGCTGCTAATACCCTTTTTTTTGTAGTGAGTTATCCCCACATTAGTAGAATTTACTTAATGACACTGATATTTAATTAAGACAAAATTTGCAAAATAGACGATGATAAGGGCCTGTTTGGAAAGCCACCCAGGTAATTGGAATTGGGTGTAATTGGGTGTAATTACACAGTTTGGCCTGTTTGTTTGACCAAGTAATTACACAGTTAGGTGGGAATTGGGTGTAATTGACAGGGTGTAATTACACTCTCCAATTCTCAAGGGGGGGCTGAGAATTGGGTGTAATTACACCCTGTAATTACAGGGTTACTTTTTAGTTTGTTTATTTTTTTACTTTAATTTCTTTTTATTTTTTATTTCTATTATTTTAATTTCTTTTTTAGTTTTACTTTTGAATTATTTTTATTTTTTAAAATGTATTTTTCTTTTTATATTATTTATTTTTCATTTTCTTTCTTCTCATTCCCAACCTTTACTTCTTGTGGTGCCACGTAATTGCTCGTATTTATTTTATTTTATTTTATTCATTTAGCATAACCTTGTTATTATTCTGATATTTGAAACTACACCTCTTAATATTTGAAAGAATGAGTCATTAACAAACTTGACATATAACGAGTGACATTAGTAAATTAGAATTTCATTGTGAATGAGGTTATAGACTTATATTTTTCCTTTCTTTTGAATTATTTACTTATGTTACGTTGGAACTTACTTATGTAATGTTGGAATTTGACATAAGAGTATTATGTTGAACTTTTTCTTTTGGATTTTGAATTTAGGTTATTTTTCCAATTTTAAGTTATTTGCTTTCACATTGCATGTTGTTTATTTTTCACTTACATTTGATGGATTTTTTGTGTCAAACATTTGAATAATGTTATGGCATTATATTTATTAATATTATTTTTTTGTCAAATATCTAATCCATGACGTTCTCACAAAAAAAGTTTTCTTTTAAGCTTTATAATTAATTAAAATTAAATATTAATTTAAAAAATATATATCAATTATTTTTGTTACAATATTAGTTAAAAATATATGATTATTAATTAATATATTTTCAAGAAACAATGTGCTATTAAATAACTAATTTAATATCATTTAAAAAGGCAATATATTTTAAATATTAATTTTAAATTTTTTTATAATTAAATTTTATTTTTAAATTAAACTGACTGTGTAATTACACTTACAGCAAACTTGAAACAATATGCTTGTTATTACACTGTAATTACGTTATAACAAACAAACAGATCGTTGTAATTACACCTACTTTGTGTAATTACTAGTCATGTAATTACTACCCTAGTAATTACACCAATTCCAATTACCAGGTGACTTTCCAAACAGGCCCTTAATTAAGGCTTCAAGTACTTCCAATCCCAATTTGATATTTCAAACGTTATCGGCCTATAAAATACTCTATTCTTTAAACAAAAATATATTTCTACACATGTGTATAAAGAAATTTGTTTGGCAAACTGTTTTAGTTGAAATCCGGGGTAAATTTATGGGAAAATGGTGGAGGAACAGAGGTTCGGTCTTGTAATTTACTTGAGAGATTAAATGATGGAGCGAAAAAACAAATATTCATGGGCTAAAACAAATGAACCGTCCAGAAAATGAAATTCAATGGTGAAGGGGTAGGAAAAAAAGAACAAGCACATGAGCCAAACGAAGAATTTGTAGATGACGACAAATATTAGAAGCAATCAAAACATCTTCAAAAACGAAGAATTTGTAGATGACGACAAATATTTGAAGCAATCAAAACATCTTGAAAAACGAAGAATTTGTAGATGAAGTAGTCAAAACATCTTGAAAAACGAAGAATTTGTAGATGAAGCTGTCAAAACATCTTGAAAACCAATAAAGATTTTATAAAATTCACTGTGGACCATGTTGGAATAAGTAATTAAAAAGAGATACTACTAAAAATTCGTGGAATAAAATGCATACAATATCATTGAAGCAATTTTTTTTTTTAACTATATATTAGATGCATGAGTTTGGAGGTGGCTTCGTCGTCCACCTCCAACTCATGTGTATAAAAAAAAAAAAAAAATTAAAAAAAAAAAAAGAAGGTGGACCCCGACCTCCTACTCATGTGAAAAAAAAAAAATTAAGGTGGGGATCCACATGTGTGCTGTGGGTGAAAAAATATTTACCCAAAATGACCCTTTTATACATTATTATACACTTTTATATAAGATCGACACATTATTTTCAGTAAGAGTATAATGTTGTATATCGTGCATATAAACACTATTGTAAAAAAAGTTGGCTATACAGATGTAAATTTAAAATATAACTACGTGGATGTAATATTTTATGCTGGATTGTATATTATGGAAATATTTAACTATATTATTATTAGAATTAGAAGAGTGGGTTTGGTCATCAACCACCCACTCTTCTAATATAGTTAATTAAAATATTTTTTTTAAATTAAGGTGGGGTTCTCGTGAAGAAGTAGGAGACAATTGCAAAAAAAAAAAAAAACGATTAAATAATGATAATAAGTTCAGAAAATGGTGAAGGTACGCTTAGAGAAAATTTAAAGAAGGGAAATTCAGGAAAAAAGAAATAACGATTTAAATTGAACACAAAAAACGCTAAAGAAGTCATAAAACCAAAAGATTTAAAATTTATACCTTTAGGTAAGGATAAAAATGCACTAATTTTAGACACATACATCTCACACAAATAATGAGGAATAACATCAAGAAGACGAAATATAAACGGTCAAGAAACGTATACACATATTTTCTTAAACAGATGAAGTTGGTCTATACTTAAAAATTTAAGACTGCAACAGATGCTAACACATGAAAGCGTTTTTCGGTGTTGTTGAGTAGAAAGAGATGATGGCATGAAACTCGGTACGAGAAGGTGTATTAATGATAATAAGTTCAGAAAATGGTAAAGGTACGCTTAGAGAAAATTTAAAGAAGAGAAATTCAGGAAAGAAAATAACGATTTAAATTGAACACGTAAAAACGCTAAAGAAGTCATAAAATCAAAGGATTTAAAACTTATACCTTTGGGTAAGGATAAAAATGAACTAATTTTAGACACATGTCTCACACAAATAATGAGGAATAACATCAAGAAGACGAAATATAAATGGTTAAGAAATGTATACACATATTTTCTTAAAATGATGAAGTTGGTCTATACTTAAAAATTTAAGACTACAACGGATGCTAAAGCATGAAAACAAACTTATTTAAAAAGAATAATTTGTTGAGTAGCAAAGAGAGTGTGTTTCGCTCTCTTTGGCATGAAACATAAAAAAAGGGGAAAACTTAATTATTTTTTTCTTAAAAAAATCTTAAAAATTTGAGAATAAATCTAGTCATATATTTAGTTTTAAAAAACGGGACTAAGTAAAATAATTTATTGATATTTTCAATTAATTGAATTATAATACTTTCTAGAATAAAATTTTTCCATAATTATATTAATAAAAGCACTCTCTAAGAAAATGAAATCTAATTTATGTGACATTTTTAAAAAAATAATCAAGTTTTCCATATTTTTAACAAATCCGTTTTTTCATATTTAAAAAAAAAAAGGAAAGATTTTTTTTTCTTTTTCAACTTGTGGTCTAAAAAAACAAGTCATTTTTTAGATATTTGTGTGAATTTAAATCATTTCATTAAAGGTAAAAAAAAAGGGGAAGTTTCAAGTTAAATGATTTCTAAACATAAAAATATATCAGTTTTTTTTTTTTATTTTAGATCGACTAATTAAAAAGAAAGGTGTGGTACTATTTTTATGTTTTTAACACATTTGGGGTATATGTATTAATGTTCATCTATATATATATATATATATATATATATAAATATTATATATATTAACAATATAAAATATATATACTATCACTACCTAATACATAAATCTTTACAATTGTACACAACTAGATACACGTAGATACATTGTATAATCCAAAGTGGGGTGATTTCGTCGTCCACCTCCAACTCATGTAAAGAAAAAGAAAAAAAGTAGACTCCACCACCTCCAAACTCATGTAAAAAAAATAAAAAAATAAAAAGAAGTGGACCCCATATTAAAAAAATCAAGCAATATCAATAAAAAAAAAGTGGATTCCATATTAAAAAAACAAGCAATATTAAAAAAAAATATATATATATATATATATTAAAAATCAAACAATATTAAAATATATACTAGTAAAAGTATCCCCATTAAGTCAATAATTGCGATTCATTAACATACGCTATCAACCCATTTCATAAAATATTAAATGAAATTATTGTCTTTAAGTCAATAAGAAAAAACGTGGACCCATATTATTTCTTTTCTTCAAAAGGTTAAGTAGTCAAACCATACAATTTCTTTCTTTTCTTATATTAGCGCGAGATCTAATAAAGATATTTAACCGTTGTATTTGCTATTCCGCCATGTCATTTATTTGTTATGTTTACTAAAATAAATATACTTAAAATATTTATATTTTAAAATAAGATAGAATTTAATTACTTTTCATTTTTATTCTTAGTCTAATAAATGTGAAAAGAGATTAATGTCGTAAAAGAAAAAATAATATTAAACGGAGATCAAATAATAAATAAGGTAAATTAGTCAAATTATAATTCTAATTGATGTTTCCTTAAAAAAAATGTGCAAAAGACAACATGACAAGTAAAATGAGCTAAACCAATAATATTCACCAAAAATTAAAAAATAGTAGTTCTTCGTTTAAATAAAAATCAAATTTCTACTTTGTTTCGTTTTAAACATGTAAAATTTATTTAATAATTTGAATTAGAATTATCCAAATCAAAATTTGAAAAAAAAATAATAAGTATTGTTTAGGTCCAATCTACATACATTAACAATAGAATATTTTACACCTTTAAATTAATCGAATTAAAATTCAAAATATTAATCGACGCTTAAATATTCTATCCTTTGTTTCAAAGAGAGAGAAAAAAATAGTTTCCTTTTAAACAAGTCTCTCTTTTAAAAAGTATTAATAAATTTTTGCAAACTTTGTATTCGTAGCAAACACTAAATATAATAAAGTTTATGATACTGAAAGCACAAACTACAATGTTATATTAATAGTGTTTTAAAATAAATATACATATATATATATATAATATAATATAATTTAAACTTTTTCATGTTTATTAGCAATATAAAATATATTATATATTATCACTACCCAAACACAACTACATAAACATAGATACACTATAATTCAAAGTGTTGGACCGATGCTCATACGCCATCCAGTCTCAAACAGATAATAAATGAATGAAAACGGTCGTCTAAACTTCAAAATAGTCAAGAATATTTTCTTGTCACATGTTTCTTTAGCTACTAGCTAGTATGTCGATATCTTAGATCATCAAAAAATTTAATAAATTATTTCTATTGAACACTGAACTGTTATGTGATTACCGCCTAATGGTCGAAGCTCGAAACCATCTAGGTTTATTAAACATGGAATCAAGATTAGATGAAGGACCAACATACGTAGTATAATAGACAGGATCTCTTCATTCACTACGAAATCTTGTTAGAAAACGCTTATTCCTTTAATGGACCTTATGCGACACCAATATAATTCAAAATATTAATCAAAAGTAGATATTGAACACGGATGAAAAAAATAAAGAAAAATTAGATTAACAATTATATCTATATATATATATATATATATATATATATGACTACAGTTGATGCATGGAAGTTTATCGCCTCAACAAAATGACTTTTTAGTCAAATCCTTTTTGCACTTCAAAGATGAACAATTTGACATCCATTGATAAAGGACCTCTCTTTTTTCAAGATTTGGACTCAATACACGTCTTTTGCTTGAACATTTTGCACTAACTTAAATTTTTCCATCTCACCCCAAGAAAGTATTTTTCAATAAAAAAATAAAAGAGAGACTCTCCTAGTTTTACTGCCTCAACAAAATTGAGGGCCTAAGGCCAAACTTCAAAGAGAGACTATTTTTATTAAAAAGAAAAATTGTGATATATATGTTTATTTAAAGTCTATTTTTAAAGTTTTTTAGATCTCTCCATTAATTAATATTTTTTAATCGTCAAGAACAATATAAAGTTGTTAACAATTTTTTCAAATCAATTTATTTTAAAAAAATAAAAAAGTGACAACAATATAGATTAATCAATCACGTCACTTTATAAAAATTGTTTACTCCTCTATCTCAAGTTTTGTGACACGATTTGAATTTTATGGAGTCAAATTTTATTATTTGTACAAAATGACGGACATACAATCTTTTTTTTTTGAAATACAATTTATATATTTAAAACTACATATAAAAATATTATCAATACAATAATTTTTTAAACCCCAAGAATAAACATTAAAAAATCTCACCCCAAAAAGTATTTTTCAAAAAAATTCGTGGCCTTGGCCTTGAGAGAGAGAGACACACAAATTGGAATCAAAGTTTATTGTTTAAGCCTTTCAGGCTCAAGCCAGAGAATCCAAATGAAAAAAAAGAGAGTAGTAACAACATCTGTAAATCAAAATTAAGTCAGCATAGGTACTGTGAGACTGGAAACATGCAAATAAATAAAACTTAATTATCTACTATGTACTGATTCTTGAAGTCTCTGAACTCTTATATTTGACGCCGAGGATACTCATCTTTATGTCCACCTTCGTCGAAATTCTGTGAGTAACTAACTGCATCATACTGAAACTTCAAATTTAGTGTCTTCTTATTGCCATACACATTCTTCCCTTCATTCACCAACTTCTTCAACAACTTTCTCCATAATTTCGCGTGATTCCATCTACCTCCTCCTGCTTCTCCACGTGTCAACGTGTTTATACGCGAGTATTCTTCGTGCACGGGGATACAAGAAGGTGACATACAACCGTACAAGCTGTGGGGCACTGATCGCCGGTAATTGGAATCGGCTCCCATATGGATATTGCAAAAATGTAGGAGTAGTATTTGGAAAGAGATAATTGTATATTTTTGAACTGAGATATTGGGAAGTTTGTTTGTTCACTCTCCGACTCTCTCTCCTATAATTTCGATCGAAGTGCGTAACGGGTAGATGAATATAATAGGTACAAGTACTAGCATGGATGTCTATCCTTTCTGTATCACTTCTCTGTGGGCCTCTTTAATTTTCTAATCTTTCAAGTTCATAGCCCACAAAAATTTATATTTTCTTTGGTATTACTCATGCTTATCGTACTTGCTGTCATACTCGTGTAGGGCTGGTTTAGTTATTTATGTTTGAGTAAGATCATAATCTGTCAGAATAGGAGAGTACGTGACAACTTTGTGTTGGCGTCATCCTTTTAAAAGGATATACTTACAAGTTATACAAGGGTCTTATTCGTAATCAATCAAACCTAAAAGAATCCGTGATTTTTTCTCCTTTCTCCTTAAACAAATCCTAACCTTGATCCAAATAAAAAAATTGGATGATAACATGATGCCAGTTGTATTTCGGTTTTCTTTTTGTTCCATAGTAGATATGGCGGATGGAATCTGCTTTATTTGGTAATATATTCATTTGAATTCAGTATTTTGACACGAAGTACTATAATTATATACATATAATTTTTTTAATAAATACTAGTACTAAATTTACAAATCTATTGTTGGATACAGATAACATCCTGCCTATAGCGAGATCCAAGTGATAGGCCGGGATGGCTCGGGAGTCAATATAGAACACATCGTAGGCTTGGTTAAAAATTACTATAAACCAAGGCGGAGCTAGCAGTCGACTTGCGGGTTCACCGGAACCTAGTATTTTTGATGCATATCGAGTGGCGGATTTAGAATTTTCACTCAGGGTGTTCAGAAAAATAATTGAACCTAAATATTCGCTGTAATATATGTTCAGGGTGTTCAAAAGTTAATATATGTACATAAACACATAAAATTTACCCTAAATATACACTGTAATTTTTTGTCCAGGGTGTTCGGGTGAACACCCTGGGCTCTTGGTACATCCGCCTCTGTGCATATCTTGTAGTATTTGTATGGAAAAATCCACTTAACATGTATAAATAATTTATCAAGAAGCCAATTATGACTTCTTCTTTTTAGAATTTAGAACTCATAAACTTCAAAATTCTAGCCGCTATGCTATGAACTGTAGCTTTTGGCAAGATAGTACGTTTTTGATCCTAACACTCATAATTTTAAAAATAAATAAAAAATTGAACCCATCAAATATATATTTTGAATCTACTCGGAATAACAATGAAACTAAAATGGGCAAAGAGGTAAGGCGGTTATTAAATTCGAGTTAGTGAATTTGCCTTTATTTTTAACGTTTAAGTTGGGTGTGGGCATTTAAATTATTCTCATGCAGAACAGAGTTTCAGCTTTCTTTAATTCATCGTACCGTAGAGTGGGTATATGAACAATGAAGAGTACTGAACTACTGATGTGGCCAACTAGCCACGCCTTTATTGCTTTCCATTAAGAAGACACGCAATAAACTACCTCCAACTAATCACCCAACCTACTACGATCTCTTGACTCTTGTTTCAATCTTTTCCTAAACCTTTTCTGGTTAAAAAGATAACATGATTAAATTCGCAAGCCGCCTGTTTTAATCATTAAGGTGGTTAGCATTATTTTATTATTATAAACGTAAAAGATGGAGTATATAAATTTATATTGTGATTAATCATTAACTAATGGCTAATATGTTGCGCGAAAGGGATTAAAACCAAAACTTGGACCCGCTAACCTCTTCAAATAGTCAAGTAAGAAAAGAATATTTTCTGCTTTACATGATGTTTGCCTTTTGGGCCTATTTTTCAAATTAGGCTACTAAGTAGCTCTACTATCCAGTTGTCTTTTTTGTTCTCGCATTCATTAGGAGAAAAGAATAAACATAGAAAATGCGAAAGAAATGAAAAAAGATACGAAATTAGGAGACAAGAGGTTAAAGAGCCATTTGTAAATCATGTGAATTTTGGTAATATATCAGCCCATACCCACCGCAAACTACTCTTGTCACCATGGAGAACAAATGCATAGAACAAGCAGACGATTCTTGGCCTTAAGTATACCAACAAAACCAGGGAAATTAAAATGATGTTGTATATTTTTCTTATATTATATGCTCAGCCGAATTTAGCCATGAGATTCCTTTCGTTGCCCTGCCCAAACCGATAAACTATTCATACCAAAAGGGCGCACGATCACCACATATATGTGTGGACTCAAGGAAAAAGTCTTATAGCTAATCTAGTATAGTATGTAAGCAGTGGCAGATTCAGGATTTTCGACGAGGGGTATAAAATATAAAAAAGTAAACATATGAAGAAGCCTAAGGAGGTTTAACATCTACTATATATACATAAAAAATAATTTTAATCTTGTAAAAACAGTGTTTTTTTCCGCCAAGGGGGTTTAGATGAACACCCTCGGCTCTATGTGGCTCCGCCACTGTATGTAAGAGGACAAAGTAAAGGATAAAAAGAGTGAAATGTCCATTGAGGCAATATAGGCAAGTGCTCATTGAGGCAAATTCTCGTTTAGGAAGGCAATTTTATGGTAAATATAACCAGAAAATGCACGATTTTCCCTTCAAACGGGCTGTTCTTTAATTTTTATCCTTTAGAAATCGAACTTATGCCTAGCAGGGCATAAGTTCTTAGTCATGCAGGGCATAACTTGTGTGATATTATAATGTGAAGATATAAACTTATGTCCCGCAAAAAAAAATTATTTGTTATGAGGGGAAAAAATTAAAGAACATCATAAAATAGGGGCATAAGTGCCAACGACAGGTACAAGACAGGCTAGCACTGTATCCTGGACAATCCAGAATATTATCAACTGAATGCTCCACTAGAGATATGGAGATATGGACGATCCAGAATATTATCATGGAGTTTTACTCTTTTTAAGTTTGAAATTCATGATAGTGCTATGGATTTCAAGATCCATGATAATATTTTGGATTTTTCTCTTCTTTAATTTCGAAATGCATGACACTGACATTGTATTTCCACACCAAAAGTTACTATTTTTCAAGGATTTTTAAACATTAAAGTATGTTTCACAAAATCCGTCCAAAAAGCGGCTAACCGTACAATTTTGGAAAAAACAACACAGATACAAGATTTTAAAAATTAATCTTCAAATGTTAGAACTACTTTAAAAAAATTGCATTAATACAATTTTTTTTATTTTTTAAACTTTTAATTATATTATATACAATCTTTCAAATCTCTAAAATATCTCTCCTATCTAAATACACAATAAAATCTAATTCTCTCACCTAAAAATTTATCTTATCAATCAAAAGGTGCTCTAATCTTCAATATCATGCTCTCTCTCCTTCCATATCCATCTCCTCAAGCTCTCAGAAATACAATTTCTCAAACTTTGCTTTTGTATACATATTCAAAGTCTTCTGATCTGCACTACTATTTCGTATTTGTAGTTTTATTACTTAATATTTTCAGTTTTTTTTTTTTTGTTATAATTTTTAAGCATGTGTTGCCACTTTTTCACATTATTTTTGTTTCTAGGGGCAAAATACGTCTAAGAATATATATGGTATATTCAAATTGGTAAGTGTAATTGGAAAGACGTTAATAAAATATTTGTTAATAGTAAGATATTTGGTATATATAATTATATAATATTATATTATATACATTATATAATATAATATAATATTAGTATCCTTAAGTTTGTATATTATATACATAGTATATAGTATAATAATACCTTCTGTATAATATATATGCAGTACACAATATTACAATATTATCTAATAGAAGATGGAGCGTATGAGCAAATTGTACCGATTGAGTATTTGTAGCGTTTGTTAAATATTTTAGGGTTTGGTTTCCTTATTGAAAGGTAATAGTAGGAAAAAATATAACCTAGTATAACATATTAAGTTTATATATTATATACATAGAGTATATAGTTAATACTTATAATAATGAGAAGAGCCTAAATTAAATAAAAATGCGAAAACAACACCAAATAAGCCTAAAATGTAAAATATTTACCCGCTCATGTCCTCTCCTAAACTAAACACAATATTACAATATTATCGCATTATATTTATATAATATCGATATTGTCACAGATTTTTCTAGGGTGTGATGGAGCGTATCTTCAAAAGAGCAAATTGTACCGAGTTTTTTTGTACGGTCACAGTATTTGTAGCGTTTGTTAATGGAGTATTTCTACGGGTTGGAGCTTGATGAACGTCTCCTATCCACTGACTCGGCTCGTCGTGTTTCCTTGAAGAGGTAGGAATGGAGAATTTTTCATGTAAAGGGACAAACTACTTAATGGATCATATCAAAAAAATATAACCATGTATAGCGCCGAACAGTCGGCTCACCCACGTAGCCGAAATTTAATATACCTCGGGATATTTATACGAAAATTAACATATCTAAAGATTTTCTCATTTACTCATTTATAGGGTATATATTGTAGATTATGTAAATTAGAAATAGTTGTAGAGTATATAATTTAATACTTATTTTCTAGGACTTCCTGAGGTCCCTAAAATTTTTACGTGAAAAGAGACTAAAATGAAATAAAAATCATGCCTTAGAAAACAACACCAAATAAGCCTAAAATGCCATAAAATATTTACCGCGCTCGCGCCGCTATGCTTATTTGTCCCTCGTAAATCTACATTTAAAATTGTTCACACTAAATTACATTTGCACCACACTTCAAATTATACTATCTTATATTCCTTGCAAAGATTCCCCGTTTATAAAATATTTCTCGCACTCCACCACCACCAACAATACCAATATCAATCATAATATCCAAAATATCCATCCGTTTTCCAACTTTCATAACTAATTATTATCGCATTTATATTTATATATATCAAATAAAAGAGATTCATACCTTTCTCCATTTAATATTGCTATATCTTCACTTTTTCACCTTAGCTTTTTAGCCACAACGCACCGCCATACGATTTTGCACCAATAATTATGCGCGGAATTTGAAAATTTTACTCGATTTTGGGCTAAAGTTGGCTTCATGATATCGTCTCGATATATTTATGTACCACGATGGTATCACGGAGTACTAGGAGTTCCAAAACGGTCATAACTTATCAAGGACCTATGGTTGGAAAGATAATTCAATTATCTACAACTTTCATTTCTGAGATATCTTATAATACCGTTTTGCCCTCGAAGTCAGATATAAGATAGAGAAAGTGACTTACTCAACTTTCCATATACTACTCATATGTCCCTTCACACGTCTTTCATAAAACTCAAGATGAATACGAATAATCCAACGAAAGTACGGGATACTATCTCCCAGAAGCACGTGTATATTTATATCTTATATATTGTCTTTCATGATATTATAATTACCACGATGGGGTACTAAGAGTGTCTTATTGAAATAGTTTGATATATGTATATAAGATAGAGAAAATTGTGTCTTTTGAATAAAGTATGAATATCTGTATATTTATATCCATATTGCAGTATTATATCATTTTGGGTAAATATTTTAGGTGCGTAAGTAAAGGGTATGAGCTGGTAATTATCTTATTTTCGGGATAGCGACGTTCTTTTCCCCAATAAAAAATCAGGCCCAAGTTTGAGCTAGACCACTAAGCCCATTTAAGTTTATAATGGACGGGCAAATAAGTGTAAAAAGCCCAAATAATTACAGATCAAAAGAGCCTTTCAGATTCCATCTGGGAATGAACAAGATTGTCGCTTCAGGCCCATTCAAAACCTCTGTCGTCGTGCCATTGGACCCACGGCTGGGTCACCGGAGGGTATATAGTGACCCACGTGGGTTCGTAAATTCCAAGAAAGATCAAAATGTCCCAAAGTGAAGGCTTCCCCAAATTCCATAACAGGTTAAAGAAACATTAATCTTGGAGAGTCGCCTATGTGGCTAAGAAACTTGTAAGTTGGATAGGGCATCTATGGTTGGTATTACAGAATAGGATGGCTAAAGTAACGACATTTTCCACTTCCAACTCAAATATCTCTTTTTCAACTTCAATTCAAAGAGTGCATTCATGGAAGATACGCATATGCCCCACAAACAATTGAATCAGTGGTTTCCCTCTCTTCCCTTTTCTGGGATCCTTAGGGAGTCATATATTAATTTTTAAAAGGACCTAAGTTAGTTAATACTTAATGGACATTTTATTTGTACACTAGCAGATTATTATACTAGTATTATTTTTCTAGTTACCAAACCTTAAACATCCTAGGAAAACAAAATTACCTGTTACTGTTTACAGTATTATAGGTCTAACTTAACTAATTTTACACTTCAATGCACAAAAATCAAACTATGCTATGTTTGAATTTATTACCATAAAATAAGTAATGAGTGCCAATGTATTCCAAATACATGCAGATATGGTCAAGATTTTAAACACTCTCCTTAGCCGTTAATTAACTTTTAACATGAGTAAAAAGAAAAGGATATGGAATACGAGTATAAGGTGGCGCCATAAGGACCAGAAAATTTATCCAAATTTCTTGCACCACCCAAACATCATCTTCCAAATTCCACTCAAGACAAATACATTCACAAAACTCTTTCAGGATGTGTGTGTGTGTAAGTGTTAGGTAGTGCAGAAGGAGGATAACTGCAATGGCTATGGCAATAGCTCTTCGTAAGCTGTCCTCTACTGTTGACAAGCCCATTAAGCGTCTCCACAATGGTGGCTCTCTCTATTACATGGTTCGTCTTTCTTTAGTAGTATTACCTTATGTTCTCTTGCCTTTGCTTAGTTTGATGAATGTATGTTGTTGTTGCAGTCATCTTTGCCTAGTGAAGCTGTCTACGACAAGGAAAAATCTGGAGTCACCGTAAGCTCGTTATGAATTGGAATCAGTTTGTTGTTTAATTGTACTTATACTCGTGTCTTTTCATTTCTGACTTGAAAGCCTGAATACTCTTCAGTGGCCAAAGCAACTGAATGCTCCACTAGAGGTTGTTGATCCTGAGATTGCTGATATTATTGAGCATGAGAAAGCGCGTCAATGGAAGGTTCTGTTTCTTTGTTTTTCCACCTCTTGCTCGCTCAAATTTTATTCAGTTACTTATATTGGTATAGCTGACCTCAACCAATTTTGGATTAAGGCTTAATTGATTGATTTGATAATTTGTCTTGGCTGGGAGTTGAGCCTTGGTCTTCACTTTTCACCCATTTTATTGTCCACTAGACCCCACCTTTGGATGCAAACGCTTTTCAGATTACTTGGTGGGGAGTCTTATTTGCTGAAATTAACTAACTGATCAATCTCCTATTAAGAGCATAGAATGCTTAGCTAAAGTAATTTTTTATCAGAAAAAAGGCTAGCTAAGAATTATTATGTCTCGTTCCTTTTACTCTTCTTATCACATATAGTATATGTGATAATTATCTTTCCTTTGTTTAAGATGCAAAGAAGAAGTTAGATATGGAAGTTAAATGTCTTACCAGAGTTACAAAATGCTTTCTTTAGGGGCTCGAACTCATTCCATCGGAAAATTTCACTTCCGTTTCGGTGATGCAAGCAGTTGGATCAGTTATGACTAACAAGTATAGTGAAGGATATCCTGGCGCCAGATACTATGGAGGAAATGAGTATGCAGAATGTTTACTATTTTTCCTTCTCCTAAGTCTTGTTTCATTAACCTGTATTTCATCAGTTAGATATATGAATATCAGATTTTCTTTTCCTATTATGAAAGAATGAGTGGCTGTCCAGGTACATAGACATGGCAGAAACCTTATGCCAGAAACGTGCTTTGGAAGCATTCAGGTTGGATCCTGCAAAATGGGGAGGTAATAGGTTTAATTCATATTAGGGTGTAGTCCTCAGATTATATTTCATCACAAATGGTGCTAGAAATAAAAGTAATCATCCTCAATTAACCTTTTTATTAATGCAGTGAATGTGCAGCCTCTGTCAGGATCACCGGCTAATTTCCATGTTTACACTGCATTATTAAAACCTCATGAACGGATCATGGCTCTTGATCTTCCTCATGGTGGACATCTTTCTCATGGATATCAGGTGCTTCTATATTCTGCTGTTTCTCGTCCTAAATGACACGTTTTCTGGCTGTTGAGAACCAGCACAGCATTAAAAATGTGAGCACTGAAGAAGCTTGCGTTAGTGGTTTGTGCCTTGTGGCGTAAATACTTTACTCCTTCCAGGGTCCTTTGTACAGCATTAATGTTTTCTGGGATTCTATGAGGTGCATTTAGTTATATTACTTATGTTCTTCTGCTTTAGCATTATTGTGAATGAAGAATTTCACTAGGATTTAAGCCAACACCCCATAAATTTTATCTGATATGCGAGTAAAGACAGTGTAAACTGGAATGCTGTTAAACGTGCTTATATCTGTCTGTATGCAATTTCTATCTGGTTGGTTCATATATTGCATCGATTCTTAGAGTAATAACTTAATATGTTGGTGATGCTTTGACACTTTATAAGACCAAATTTTTCTGCTTTAAGATCATGCATGATCTTAGATTTATTAGCGGTAAAATTTGAGTTATATGAAGTTCAGCGCATTTGAATTGGCGCATACATGAGTGCATGAACATGCTGTACAGATCTGGAGTGTGGAGTCGGCTTATTTCTTGGCAAAACTTGAGTTCTTCTTTCTAGTGCAATTATTCTATGGTTTAATTTTGATTACATTGTATAGGGTTGTCTTATGTTATGTTTAATTATCACAGACTGATACAAAGAAGATATCTGCGGTCTCTATATTCTTTGAGACAATGCCATACAGACTGAATGAGAGCACTGGCTATATTGATTATGACCAGGTAGTTTCTGCTTTCTCTTTATAGTTCTTTTCATTTGACTTCTACCCTTCATCCTCTCCTTTTGAATAGTGTACTCGAAAACTCGTATAATCATATTCAACATTGTAAGTCCAGTTTCTTGTTCAGAGTTCGTTGTCTTTGACGCAAAAAGTTATGTAGAGGCACAAATCATAATATGATAATGAAAAGTAACGTAATGTGATATCAGAAGGTCCATCCTTGATTCAGTGCAAATAATATTTCATCAGTACAAGACAATATGTTGGAGCTGGCGTTGCCTCCATTAATACATTTTTCAGATTATATTGAAGTTTCGTTTTACTTCTTAAAACTGATTTTTCATCTGGTTATGTTAGCAAGTGTAAAAGAAACTTATAAATGTTTATTCAGATACTAAGTTATTGAAGGCTGATCTATTTTACTTCGTGCTTGGATGTTAGGTTCTTATTAACAGATACCTTTTCTGTTTGAATAATTTGTGGCTTTTTATGTTTCTATGCAGCTTGAGAAAAGTGCCACTCTCTTTAGGCCAAAATTAATTGTTGCTGGTGCTAGTGCCTATGCACGTCTTTATGACTATGAACGAATTCGTAAGGTAAACTTTACTTTACCATTATGCAGTATTTACTTTAGTTGTCTATATCCACTTAATAAAATTTAGAGAAGGCATTTGAACTAGTGCTTTTTTGCATATCTGACAGGTATGCAACAAACAGAAAGCTATTTTGCTAGCAGATATGGCACACATTAGTGGATTGGTTGCAGCTGGAGTCATCCCATCACCATTTGATTATGCTGATGTTGTCACTACCACAACCCACAAGTCCCTTCGTGGGCCTCGTGGTGCTATGATTTTCTTCAGGAAGGGTGTTAAAGAGGTTAACAAGCAAGGCAAGGAGGTTAGTTAAAGAGAAGACTTCCACTTAACTGTTACTTCGGCGGCGCATCTCTTAATATTCAATCAGTTTTTTAGGACTCTTTTCTACTTGCTGGCTAAATCTAGGAGACATATCGCCTACTAGCTAGTGTTGAAACTAATAGCATAATTATGTCATGTTAATTTTGAAGGTCTTGTACGACTATGAAGACAAAATTAATCAGGCAGTCTTTCCTGGACTTCAAGGTGGCCCCCACAATCACACCATTACTGGCTTGGCAGTTGCCTTGAAACAGGTTTCATATCTTTACAACAGCATTTTTGATAGTTCCGTCAATTGTATAGCCACTGGCTAAGTAAAAGATCTTCTTACTCATTATTCAGGGATGTAAAAGATCTGTGCTACGCGATGAAACAAGCTTTTTTGAGATTTGAGAGCTGAACGGTTTTGACCTTAGTTCAGCAAATGATTTTGTTTAACAAGCAGAATACAGAGCACCTATTGTCCAGGAATATTACTATAAACACCCATAGATAGTACTTGTGATGTCTTATTGAATCTTACAGTAATTTTTCCCCTCAAAGTGGTGAAAAACATATTATGATTATATGAAGCAGCTAGTCGAGGACTACAAACTAAAGAGGGTGGGATGCCTATCGAAATAAGAAAAGATGGAAAAGGCTATCTACATCCAATTCAAATTTTCTTGCATTTTCCGAAAAGGCCTAAAAACATTCATGAAAGTCATTCATGTATTACTATATTCGAAGAGTTTTGAGAGTTTTTGGAAGAGCCGACCTCTCTAGCCATTGGAAATTCTTCTTTCTTCTTGTTGGCTTCTACACTTTCTGAAATAACTTCACTAACTCGAAAAGGCGTTCCATTTTGCTCTTGAGTATTTCTTAGGTAAATAAGTAAACCGTTGTGATGGTGCTTGTTCTCATTATGCTTCTAATCCTACTAAATGCAGGCAACGACTCCAGAATACAGAGCTTACCAAGAGCAAGTCCTCAGCAACTGCTCAAAATTTGCCCAGGTAAGAGTCAATGAAGAATGCAGTTCCCAATAGAGTGCATATTAGTGAAATTCTATAGTTTATTTTCAGTAAGCTATAAATTATGGCTGAGTCATTATCTCCATAATACCACTTTCTTCATTGCTGCTGCATATTTTCCATCTTGCAGGCTTTAGGGGAGAAGGGCTATGAACTTGTCTCTGGAGGAACCGATAATCACTTGGTTTTGGTGAACCTGAAAACCAAGGTAAAGTACGATCTCTTAGGACAAGGGAGAAACTTTCCTCTGTGAGTTGAGGACTAGTGAATGTAACAATTGCTTTCGATGAATTATCAAATCAAGCAATACAGTTATTACAGTGAGCTCTTATAAAGATCAGATGAGATTTTAGTGCATGAGGTTGCTGCATGTTATATATTGGCATCTGTTATGCTTTATCGCAAAAGAAATAGTACACAGCACGTATTGAGCCTTGTCCTTTTACAGGGTATTGATGGTTCTAGGGTTGAAAAAGTCTTGGAAGCTGTACATATTGCAGCCAACAAGAACACTGTTCCTGGAGATGTATCTGCCATGGTCCCCGGTGGCATCAGAATGGGTAAAACACCTCTCTCTATGATAGTTTCTTCATTGAGTTAGTCTTCGTCGTAAACAAACTCGATAAAAAGGTTGTTAATCAGGAACTCCTGCACTCACTTCTCGGGGATTTCTTGAGGAAGATTTTGTGAAAGTTGCTGATTTCTTTGATGCTGCTGTGAAGATAGCAGTGAAAGTAAAGGCTGAATCTCAAGGTGTGTAAGATTCCAGCTAATAAAGTATATTGGTTATACACGTTCATGTTCTATGCACTGATAGTGTAGTTAAGTTGACCAACAACAATATGTAACTCTCCATATTAAGTTTGATATGCTAACAAAGTAATAACCTGCAATGACGAGTTAAATTATATTGATAGAGTAGTATATAACTTAAATCTCATAAATTTTCTGTCTATAGATGTCCATCTGACTAGTTAGGTATACATGAGTCCCAAAGTATGTGCCGTTTCCTTTTATTATCACCCTTTTAGTTCTTTAAAGAAGAGACTTAAAATCAGATTTTGTTACCTCAAATGCTTGCTTCGTTTGACTTTGTGTTGTTTTTTTAAAACTACGAACACCCTTCAGTCACCATAATATCGTCCTTTTGTATCAGGGACAAAGTTGAAAGACTTTGTAGCAACGCTAGAATCCAGTGCTCCAATCAAGTCTGAAATTGCAAAACTCCGCCATGATGTAGAGGAGTATGCTAAGCAGTTCCCTACAATTGGGTTCGAGAAAGAAACGATGAAGTACAAAAACTAAGTACATACACAAGGTATGTCATTGAGGGGTATTTTGCTTAGTCATGAACTGTGTCATTTGACTACGATGAGCCATATAGCAACTGAAACTTATAAATATATAATGGTACTTCAGATAGTATGGCCTGTGATGTGAAAGCATAAGGATCATTTTCTATGCTTTGTGACTGGGATATTATCAGCATCATAATATGGATCTCAAAGAAACTTAGACTTGTTGGTTTTTCTTGAGAAGTAGTTCAGATCAGATTTACTCCTTTGTACACCATTAATGTGGTTATTTCCTTGCTCTTCATTTTCAATCGTGGCTCATTTGTTTTCTTTTCCCATTTGTGGTTTGTGCTTGTGTAACAGGCACCTAAATATCCAACTTCATAAAGGTGAAAGGGGAAGAAAATCCAACCATGGCTTGCTTTGAAGTACATCATTCTCACTCTTAAATATGTAAAAAAATCCAGCAGACGTTGGTTCCGATGTGTGCCAATTTGTAACTTTGTATATTAAACACTTGCAATCCAACTGAGGTCCTTGAAGGCAATAAACTCTTGTTTTCTACATGAATTTTGTTCATTTACAAGTAGGATTCTGTTATTTCAATGTTCTGCTTTATTCCCTTGAGATCATGTTGCCATGAGGCACACGACAGTGAATGAAGGTAACCTAGTGGACTACAAGCCTACGATATCAATGATGCTACTCAGTAACAAAATATATTGCACTGTTACGATCGGGTTGTCAAATAGTTTTCTTGACTATGATTTTTAAAATATTTTAGGATCGTTTTTAATTGTAAAAAGATTGATTTACAATATTTTTTTAGACAGAATACATAGTTTACCCCTAATCATGAGAGCAAATTCATGTGACACACCCATCGACCACGAGCAACCCTTTAACCACCCAACCTTTCCAGAGTGTATCCACGACGCACCATTTTGAATATGTAGGCACTTGTACTCTTGACATTTTTGGAGAAAGAGTGGTGGTACCAACGATCATCCCATGAGAGCTTGGACAACTTATAAGTTACCTGATGCTTTTTCTTTGTTATGTGCCTTTTCAAGATAAAACTCTGTATTAATAATATCTGTCAAAATCAAGTCTCCACGCTCTTGATAGATCTAGGCATCACCATCAATTGAAACAAAGCAAACATGTCTCTTTCAAACTCCTGACATCAAAAGGAAACGGCATATTATATCTCACCTTCAAGGCATCTCTTAGAATGACCTCCTTCCTCCCTTAAATCTTTGGCACTTCTAGATAAAGTTTGAGTCCTTGAATATAATTCTAATATTGTTAGAAGAATAGAAGTGTATGTCACGTCCCAGCCTAGGTGAGGCTTGATTGGCACCCGGCACCTTACTAGGGCCGAGCGAACCAAACTATAACTTGCATCATCTATGTCTCGAATGACAAAATAAGGCCAAGGACGCCAACCATGAACATAATATCATGTATATATATATGTACAATGGGCCCACGAGGCCAACATAACAACTGACAAGACATGACCTTACTCGTTCGTATACAAGAACTGTAACGCAGGGCTCTAAGAACATAACAAAGCGTATAAGTCGAGATAGGGCCCCCAACATACCCATAACACAAAAATACACATATACAATCCCTGACTCGACAATGCTCCAGGAAAAAGTGGAACTCACCAATCAGAGTTGATACCTGGAGGCAGCCTACTGTGGAGGATCCTCGTCTCGTTTGTCTATCCCTGCGGGCATGAATGAAGCATCCACAAACAAAAGGACGTCAGTACGAATAATGTACCGAGTATGTAAAGCGGAAAGGCAACATAATAAACATATACTGCAAAGAAGGAGGATAAGAATGTAACACCCCGTACCTTTAAGCTAGGCTATGTTCATGATTCTAGACTTAGAAAACCAGATAAAGAATGTGGGAATTAAAAATTTCTCTTCAGTTGTCAGATGGGGATTTACGCCCCAGAATACGGACTGTATTTCAGTATATGACCCGTATTTCAAATCGTAATTTGGCATCTAAATCACTATGCATTCTGAAATTTGGCTTGGGGAATATATATTGTTAAATACAGACCGTATTTTGAAATACGGCCCGTATTTGATGGTCGTATTTGGGAAGGAGGTGCTACAGTGTTTTAGTCTGTTGAACATGCTTAATTACGGTCCAGGTTTATGGACCGTAATTCAGAATAAGGACCGTATTTTGGTCCGTATTTCCCACTTCGCACCAGAAACTATAAATATCTGGTTTCAGTTCTAATTTTTATTTTTGCAAGTCCCTAAACCCAAGAACGAAGGTATTCCCTAAACCCTAGAACGAAGGTATTCCTCTCCCAACAATCCAAAACATCAAGGTAAGTCAATCCAAGCCCTTCTAAATCAATTCTGACATGTGTTCTCATAATCTAACAATGAAATCATTGTTCTTAACATAGGGTTTTCAAGAAAACCCATTTAAAGGACTCAAGACTTAAACCTTGGAATTCTTCTTCCAAGTTCAGATTTTTATTTCAAGCTTGGAGCATTACCAGGTATGTAGGGTTACTATCTACATGTGAGAACATCATTGTTCTTCTGTACGCCACTTTTTCCATAAAGCATAAAGTTATACGAAAACTAGGGTTTTTAACTATGTTCATGATAACCCTAGGTCCATGTACTATGTTATCCTATATCTTGAATTATTATTAATCCGTTATTGTATTCTTGATATTTCATTTTGGTTATTGGGAATCTGTCTGTAATCCATGAAAGCCCATACTTTGCATTCTATGAATTCTTAACTGCAAGATATGAACTTTTATGTTTATTTTCATGAACTTCTACAAGTTTTCCATATTTCCATACAAGTTATATTATATATTATCTTTATGTTTTAATACATGCAAGAATCATGTTTACAAGCAAGTTATATAATTCATGTGCTTCTTAGCCAACTATATCATGTTCATGTTTTTGGGAGTTGCATTAATTACCGAGAAGGCTTCAAGCAGCCTGAAACTACGTTAGCCACCGTAGGATAAGGATCGCTCCCCCCAGTTAGGACGATTCCTTCATGTAATATTGATTGAATCCTTTCATGTCACGTTTTCATCTCATACCCTTGGCAAGGTGTGGGAGCTCTGCTGGTTCGACGAGGTACCAGACTCCACGTACCCACGTGGTGATATCATATTGTCGGTTTATCCAATGCTCTCCCTACTTATAATGTTTTTACTCATGTTATATCTATATGTATCCATGTTCATGATCGGACTTCGGTTCGGTTTCGGTTTCGGATACGTGATGTTATTTCTATGTCTCGTATTATTTCGTTCGGATTGCTTTACATACCGATATTTAATATCGACGTCCCCTTTTATTGCCAGGGGGCCTGCATTTCACGATGCAGGTACGGATTTACAGGACGACGCATCTTCTTATTAGGACGTGCTCGTATCAGCCTATTGGTGAGCCCCATCTCGTTCGGGGTTTAGTCAGTCATTTATCCTATAATAGTTATGCATTAAAGGTATCTTTGGGGGCCTTGTCCCAACAATTATGATTTCCATTTCAAACTCATGATAGAGGTATCACAGACTAGACTAGTCAGTTTAGTTAAGTTAGACATGCAAGGTGTTTAGCCATCTTTGGCTCAACTCATGTTATTTCCGCATTCATGTTATAACAAGTATTTTATTAATTTTTATGACTTCATGTGTGTTCTTAAAAGCCCCTTATGTTCTCACGTTATATTTTCGCTCATGTTATGCCTCATGATGATTCAGCAAGCCATGTGGTTCGCTCGGTCACATGCGGTAAGGCACCGAGTGCCATGTTACGCCCAGGCCATGGTTCGGGGCGTGACAAAAAATCAACTTGGCGTTTCTAACTTACCAATGGGAATCTAGCATGTATGTCTCTCTACACTCTCTTGTGCTTAACTACATCTATGTACAATACTGTGTCTCTGACCTACTTATCACCCTGGTGCCTCGCCCAACCGATCGGTGGTACCGCCACACCGGCCGTAGCACGGTGGTAAATCACCCCATCCGATTATCACCCAGTGATGACAGAGCGCATCCGTCCAATCGATCGTTGGTGACCGCCAACCGGCGGTAGCTCGGCGGTAATACCGCCCTCGCAACCAGCCATAACATAATGGCAAGTAATGATACATAATCTGCCCAACTGGTTGTGGACTAGTGGTAAATATAATCAACATCATAACCAAACCTCTATGGGTAAGTTCTATGCACTTCTCATGATCATTACTTATTCATTAATGCTAACATGATTACATAAGACTTATTTATAAGCACATTCCCGGGCCCTTGAGACTTCTTCCCGATTAACTAAACCCAAGTCAATTCCTGGATGCATCATAAGCCTTCCTTTTAACATTAAGTACCTCATTAAAGAATTTTATAACTAGCATGCTATTCATGTCTTACAACACACTCCTTGAGAACGCATTTCTGAATTCATCGGAGTGACGTAAGGTCGTTATACCTCCGATTATCATTATGGAGCTATCATCACACTCATATCTCACCTTGAAGGAACAATAATCATAAGATGAGATCAACATCAATGATATCATAAGAACATCAAAAACCATAGGCTTCTAGTATTTCTAGGAATAGGGACGTTATGGACATCATTTGTGAAAGTTCATAACAATAGGATCATGCCTTACGAAAGAAAGGGACGGCCTTAACATACCTTGTTGCTTACTTAGCCACTCAAAGTCTACCTTCCGAGCTTGCAAATCTACATCCGAGATGATTAAATACAACAATCGTGCCGTAAGAACACTTACACGCGCTAGTTAATAAGTTAACGAAATTCGGACGCAACATTTCGTATATCATCTACTTCCTACAAATTCCAAACAACTCCCAAAACATCATTAACAACATCAACAATAACATAATCAAGATACTACATGACAAACGTGTACAAATCCGTCCAAATTTCTTCGAAAATCGCCCCGCATAAGCTAACAACATCAACATATCAAACTACGACATTTATACTATGTTTTCTTCACTTTAAACCATTAAAAATCCTCCAAAAACAACTCAATATCAAAGTCGATATGAAGAACATACCTTATACTTGAATAAATTTAGCCACACCAACTTTCTTCAAGACCAAACTCACCTTGATATCAAGTAGAAGCGAGAATAATCACTTTTCATGAACTAGTTTAGTGTAATCTTATTGAATTCTTGATCTAAGG
>NC_081343.1:63412686-63419985 GCF_029784015.1 Lycium ferocissimum
TCTACAACTTTTGGCCAACCTCACCTTCTTGTTTCTCCTTTCTTCTTTCTTTTCAATTGTTTACAAGACAATTGTATGTGTGGTGAATGATTCATACACCACCCTTTGTCCATTGTAATTATGCCAAGATGAATGAGCAATATTTAATGTGAAATGATCCCTCCACCATGTTATGTCCTCTTAAAACAATGTATACTTTCATAAAGTAGTAGATGCTTAAATATTCAAATGCATACCTCACATGGATGCCTTATTTTCAGTCACTTGGCTGAATTCCATACTCCTTTCTTTCAATTTGGTTGTCTACAATATAATGTAAGTGTAGTGGATGAATCACATTTAAATGTATATTTGTATGTCTCCATAGTAGTCTTATTTAAGATGACTTTGAGTCATCTTTTGGACATGGCATGTTAATGCTCATATTGGCTCATTGTTGCCACTAATTTTAACTTAACACCACAATTAAGTAGTTCCTAATTTCCATTAATGCTTCTATACCAAACAAAATTTGTAGATAAATTGTGACTTCAAACGAAATCGGAAGTTAAAGTCTCTACTTTGTATCTTGAGATAATCTTAATACTCGACAGCCCACTTGAATCATCCATATCTCCTTACCCCGATATCATTTTGACGAGCTGTTTGTTGTGTTGCAAACTAGACTCGATGAACTTAATTTTAGGTTTTTGAAACACCTAAAAATCCTCATATACTAGGAGATATGCTCCTACAATATAGGCTAAAATCGGGTCCGAGATTTTACTGAAATTGCTCCGATTCATTTCGTTTAACTTCTAATCCTCTTCCAACCTCATGTAACCTCTTATACATACATATACACAGTCATTTACATCCATAACAATTATATACATGTCTCGAAGGGTCCGTAGAATCACAATAACCATAAGTAGAACTCACAAAGCTTCGACGAAACTCCAATCGAAAAAGTATATTCCTATCTTTTGTCCATCTTCTATATCATTACTAATAATCTCAAATACTTTAAAAGGTCACTCACATTACCTCATATACATACTCATAACGCGATTTCAAATCCTTTAGGTTACCAGGTCACCTCGAGATACTTAAGACAACCATATTTATAACGATATTCTTACTAACTCGATTAACTTTCCTTGAACCTTCTTAACTCATTCTTTCTTGTTTTAATACAAGTAGCATTATTATGGAGTGTGACATTCTCCCTCCTTTAGAACATTCGTCCTCGCATGTCAAATGAGGACTAAAACTCGTCAATTAAATAACCGAATCACCCGTTATCGTTCAGACCATATAAAACTGCAAGATTTGACCACGTAAAGGGTGTTTTAGGAATATTATGCCTAAAAGTGCTAAACGACCAAATGGGGTCGTTACACCCAACCACTCTCGCAATCATGCACCACCCACCCCCCAACCACTCCCACAACCCCCGCACCACCCCCCCATGCCGCACCTCACCCCCGCCCCAATCAATATTTTTTTTTTAAAAAAAAAATTCTTTTGGGTTTCTACACAACCACATCCCTCCCCCCTCCCCCGCCCGCACCCTACCCCCACCCCACCCCATTTTTTTCTTTTTTCTTAAAAAAAGTTTTAAAAGTTTCTTTTTTTTCACCCCACCCACCCCCTCTCCCGACACCCCACCACCCCTTCCAAAAAAATTAATTTTTTTTTTAAAGTTTTGAAAAGTTTTCTTTTTTATTCTCTACACCCACCCCCCGCACGCACTCCCTACCCTCTCCCGAATTTTCTACTTCCTATTTAATTTTACCTTTATTAAAAAATTATAAAAATTGAAAGTTTGTGTGGTTATTGGAGGGTGGGTGATAAAAATCCGAAAAAAATAACTTTTAAAACTTTTTTTTGGGGGGGGGGGTGGTGGTTTAGAAAATTCGGTAAAAAAATTAAAAACTTCAAAAAAAATAAAAATTGGGGGTGGGTGGTTTAGAAAAATCGAGAAAAACAAATTGAGGGTGGGGTGGGGGGTTGGGTGGAGTTGAGTGGAGCTGGTGGGTATTTTCCCGAAAAATATTTTCTACCAACTTGTAAAATGTTTTCTACCAACCAAACAAACATGAGAAATAAGTAAGAAATTCACTTATTTTTCGCTACCAAAATGAATATGAGAAAATAAGTAGAAATTTACTTATTTTTCAAAAATACATTTTCCTCCGTACCGAACACACCCAAAGTGTCCACAGGAAAAAGGAAAATTAAGAAGAAGCAAAGAAAAAAAGAAAAAGAAAAAAATGCCTCCTAAACTCTCCGCCTCCTAAATTATAGAGACCATTATTTCAGTTTCTCATTCTCCAATTTCTGCCCACGTTCACGATGCCAGTACTTTTATGTAAATCCTCAAGCTGCACTATCCCACAATCTACTGTCACTCTTGGATTCTCGGTTCCACATTCCTTTCTACTAACCGGTAAGTAGTCTTTATCAATCTTATTTTCCCCTTGTTTGTTTGATTCCATCCGTCCATAGTGTATCTTCTGATGTGCTTTATTTGTTTGGTTAATAAATAGGATTTATTTAATTTGTGTTGATGGTTCTAGATTAAAAAAGATAGAATATATGGCTACTTGTGTTTTTTGAATTCCCTTGATAGTTGATAAGGAGAATTCTCTAAGATGTTTGTGAAGTGGGTTCGGGAGTTCATCGGGTTTACAATTTTCGAGCCACCACACATAAAACTTAATTTCTCGCGTTTGTTTCCCCCTAGTTCCTTGTTTAATAAAACAAAGGCCATTTTCAAAAGAGGAACATTAGACCTTTTTTGGGTGGAAACATTTATCTTACTTTGCTTAATTGTATATTGCACCCTTTTTTACTATCCAAAGATTTCATAAATTATGTTGCTCTTTACTCTTGTCACATCATCGGAAAAGAAGTTTTAAAAGAAAATGAGTTCAAATCGTCAATGGATGTACAAAAGGTTAACTAAAGGTTTGGATAATCCGAGTTCATAGGGGCAGCGAGCAATTTATTGAGTTCAAAATAAATCACCCGCAATATAAAGTTGTAGATATCAACCATAGAAGGAAATCTAAAAAGTATGAACTTAAGAGACGAGGATGATGATTCAGACGATGAGGTAGAATTTCATGACAAATCTGAATTAAATATGGATGAAGATGATGATAATGAGGATGAAGAGGCATATTATGCAAGTGCGATGAGAGTTAAAGTGCTCTAATCTCTTCAAATATAAGAGTTAAAATTACTTGAAACATAGTCTATAAGTTGTTTTAACTATTAAATTTATATTTCTTCTTGACAAAGTTCTATTGTAGATCTCGTCGATTTTACATTTCTTTGTGACCAATTTAAGTATTTGTATTTAATAGTTTTTCGGAGTTGCTTGTTTGAACGATTATCCCTCACTCTCATTTTTGTGAGAAAATTTAGTCGATTCGGAACTACATTAAGAAATAGTTAAGGGATAAATTTTCTCCTCTTCAAGTGTTTATCTTTCTATACATGCATGTCTTGATTTGTATTTAGTTTTTCGCATATCATCCCTCATGTTTACTCCAAGTCTGATCAAGAAACTACAAAAAATGAAATGAAATGTATGATAATGAATTCAAATACCAAAAGAGACTTAGGTTACCATATTTTGAAGAATTGTCAATTCTTTTACCAGCAACTTTCATAAATCAAACAAGGAATACTTAAATCTAGGCGTGCACTCAAGACACCAGCCGTTGCCACTTTATCAGGAACAAATACCTCTTGTTTCGTCAAACAGAAAAGCTCCAGTGTCTTCTTTCCAAGTATATACTCCTTTCAATGGACTCATGCAATTTTTTACCCAAAACAAAAATACCAGGAAGCTAGAATAGTAACAAAAGTATCAAAATCAACTTTTTTAATAGATTATCAACATCCAGGGTTAGACGGTTCTCTTCCATACAAATGTACAACTCAGTTACCTCCTTTACAAATCCCTTTTCAAAGACATCATGTTATAATTTTCTTCCATGAGACCAGATTCTTAGGAGGCATTTATCGACCAACATCCAAACCATATCATAGCCCACCGCCTTGTAGTAACTTGAGATCATCAAAGCTTTAATCTTAAGCACAACCATTTAATCTACCACCATGTCCCTTAAACTATAATTACGGCACAAGAAATGAATTCAATAGGCAATATGATTTTTTTCTTAATATTTAGAAGACATTCTATTTTAGTTACAAAGCAATAGAAAATTACCTACTTAAGCACTTGAGATAAGTGTTTGCACTTTATAATTCATTTAGTTACTAATTAAAAGAAACAACAATATCTCGAGAAAAGGTGATAAGAAAAACAATCAATAATTATGAAGGACACAAGCCAAGCAGGTTTGGATGGATTCATATTTCTTGGTGGAAGCACTTTTACGACAAGACCAAGCTCTCTTTGGCAATATAATTAGACTAAGAAAATAATCCTAATTGTATGATTGTATCCATATCTATTGAAAACTTGGCACATTTTTGTACAAGTGTTTATTTATTAAAACTGTTAGAACATTTCCTTTTTATTGTTTCATTATTTTCTTCAATAGTTCTTGAATCGACTAAGATTAGTGATGACTCTTATTTTTGTTGAGTAAAAAGTCTTGTCTCTTGATTAAATGTTTGTTCTTAATAATGTGAAGCAAGATAAATATTGAGTACTTTAAGGATAGTGAGTGGATGTGCTTTAGAAGGAGATTTTTTTAACATTGCCTTCTTATTTTCCGTGAGAAGCTTCAGTTTGTGTTCTTATTTTATGCGTGATAAGCTTTAGCTGTGGATACTAAACTCTGACTGTTCGATCAACTTGCTGTTGAGGTGCTGTTTAGAAAAAACAAACATTTGACCAGCTTGCTATTGAACTGTTGTTGAAAGAATATATACTTTAATTGCTCTTCATTTATAACAGTCATTTCATCTTTTCCATTCCTTCCAGTCGTTTAAACTTTGAAACTTCTTGTGTTGTACAAAGCACCACTTACTAGGAGAATAAAGATTTTATTGAGAATTAAGTGTAATAGAATGAATCAGATAGACCATTAGTCAATGTTCTGACATGTTATAAGTTATTATAAGCCTTTGAATTTATTAGCATTACGATTTAGTCTATTAGTGTTGTTCTTGATGGTTTTTTCTTTCAAAAATATTACTATTATAAAATTTATATCATATTTTTTGCTTTCAGCATGCTATAATGTCTAAAATCACATTTGCATCTCAACCTGAAGATGGAGGTAGTGAGCCTCCTACAGTTGATTTCTCACAAATTTATTTGGATGAAGTTGGCGGGGTAAAGAAGATGCACATTTATGGTCTTGGTTCTCAAGCACCTTTCTACGGACATGTTGGTGCATCATCCTCTTCAAAATCTCGGCCTCCAGATCTAGACTTTGATGCTCGTGTGACTGAATGTGTCGGACAACGTATGCAAGAAATGAAGGAAGAGATGAAGAATGAGATGAGAGCAGAGATCAGAGAAGAGATTAGACCAGAAATGGGAGAAGAAATGCGACAAGAATTGCGTGAAGAAATGAGACATGAAATGCAACAAGAGGTGCAAGAGCAAGTTGATCAAATACTCCAAGCACGGATGTCGCTCATCCTAGCTGGCTTACCTACATCTCCTTCTCGTAGACGTGACTCGTCGTCAAATAATGACAAGAGTCCTATTTAGATTTATTTTAGAGTCTTTTACGTTAGATACATTTTGGATTGTTTATTAACTCTATGATGGATGTTATTGTTTATAAAATAGCTACTGTTTTTTTGTAGTTTTTTAGACTTTTCAAAGCTTTTTAAATTAATATGAATATTTAAAATGACAATTTTAATGTTGAATTACTATTCGGTTAGTAATATTTGCTAACAGGTTTAGAATCTGATATTAAACTTTCTAACGAATTACTAATGGAAGTTTTTCTATTACTAACAAATTACTAACGTAATAATAACCATATTTACTAATGAATTTGAAATTTGTTGGTAAATTACTAATGATCTTTTCCGTAATTAAAATTACTAACGGATTACCAATGTATTTTGAAAATAATATTACCGGACTTACCAACCAAGTTGTTATGTGTTAGTATAGTTTCTAACGGGATACCAATGACACTTTTTCTGTTACTACATTTACCAACCAATTACAAACGAAATTTAAAAATAAAGGACCAAATTTACTAACTTTGTTCTTTGTCCAGTTAGTAAAGTTGCGATTGAATACCAACTTGAATTTTAGTTAGCAAAGTTACCAACGGAAATCATGGAGTCAACATTCATAAATTGCCAACAATTTTTGTGATTTTACCAACCAATTTTAGTTGGTAATGTTACCAACGATATCAAATTGGTTGGCAAATTTACCATCGAGCCTTTTAACGGATCAATATCCGTTGAATCCGTGGTAATTCAAATTGCCCGATTTTATCAATTTACCAACTAAATTTGTTGTTGGTAATTCGGTTTTTTGTAGTGATATACTACTATATGCCCATCTTTTCCTAGTTATTTTACCTCAAAATTAAACTAAAACATGCTAACTAATTAAGGCATTAAGCTGTAAAAATATCTAAAAACGTAAAGATTAATCACTAAGACAAAAACAAAGGCTCCTCAACTCCACCTCCATATATAAATTAACAATAAGAAGGGGAAAAAGTAAAGAT
The DNA here is from genome assembly GCF_029784015.1 of Lycium ferocissimum. Classification (NCBI taxonomy): domain Eukaryota; kingdom Viridiplantae; phylum Streptophyta; class Magnoliopsida; order Solanales; family Solanaceae; genus Lycium; species Lycium ferocissimum. The sequence continues at coordinate 63,419,364 of NC_081343.1, forward strand.
GATCAGTAAAAATAAGATCACGTCTAAATATATGAAAACTACCTTTTAATCAATAGGACAGACAATCAAAATTAGCAGCTAGAAGGGAAAATTCATTACATTATAAATTTTCTAGTTTTATATATGACATTATATGGTTGTTGTATCTTCACCTAGAACTTCTAATTTAAATTTTAGGCGTTAAGTCGTTTAACAATTGCTTATAATGTGCCTAGATGCCTTAAACAATTTAACCATATTGCATGTTTCATAAATACAACTTCAGAAGTTATTGTATAATTGTAGTTATGAATTAAATTGGATTAAATATGCCCTTAATGTATGTGTGCAGGTCCAAATATGTCCTTAGCTTATTAGTCTTCTATTAAGTTTTGAGTGAAAATAAAGTAACGGTAGGAGCATGATTAGGCCAAACTATTAACGTAGGACAAATACTATAAATATCACATATTTTAAGGGTATTTTTATTTTTTATCATTTCTCGATTAAAAAAAGACTTGAAGGATAGCAGCAACTAATTTTTCCGCATATGTAAGACCAATTGTCACGCACCTGATAATCTGATGGTCTGCTTCTCTATTTGTTAAAATCATTTTATTATAACTTGCAATGGGCTTTTTGA